>NC_142794.1:35254739-35496552 GCF_049724085.1 Artemia sp. Qi Xiang Cuo
GAAATATTGATAAAAACTACACGCAAGAAGTAAGTTATTCTTTTATATTCTTAGTGGGTAAAGAAATTAATTCTAATAAAATTTATCGAGTGGTTTATACATTCCCCTTATAGTTAACAGATTGTTAAATATTTTTGAACCTTGATCTCCAGAGGTCGGTAAAGAGCAATATCAAAACAAGAAAAAAAGTTTGTAAACACTGCATTTAAATGGCTTGCGAGCTTAGTACATGAGGTAAATCATACATATTTTTTTATTTCGGGCCAAAGTTCCCCACCCCCACTATGCCACAGTCGTCCACCCCCACCCTATCCCCCCCGCATCCCTTCCCCTCTTCCAAACGACCCCCCCCCCACCACCACCCCACCCCCTTTTTTTTAACTAATTTTTTACATCTCTTAGAATGTCATGAAACATGCTTAAAACATAAGAAATTCACATTTAATATTTTCCAACTTCAAAATAGGAATGATATAGATGTGTATGTCGCAACTTTTACTATTAGAAAAATAATGTTTGTAGTGACCAATCTTTTTTTCTTACTTTTTTTTTCAACTTTTTTTTCAACTTTTCTTTTTTACATCTCTAAATCATGTCAGAAAAATAGAATGACACTTTTAATTTAAATTTTAAAAACTTATTCTTGTGCATACTTTTGATGAGGACTGATGGTTCTCATTCAATATTTTTTCATGAAAAACAAACTTTTTTTTTTACATCTCTAAATCATATCAGTAAAAATAGAATAACACTCTTAACTTAAATTTTAAAACATATTCTTGTGCATACTATTGATGAGGACTGATGGTTCTCATTCAGTATTTTTTAATTAAAAACAAAATTTTTTTTTTAGTATTTTTCAGAGCTCCCCCTACTCTTTAATAATACAAGGAGGTGTGAAGCGACTCCAGTGGTCATTTAAACCAGACCAACTGTTATACAATATTGTCGTAGGTCGAAACCATTAATACCATCAACATTAACTGTAAACCACCCAATAGTCAACTTTCCAGCTGCCACATCCAGCATCCACAACAATATGCCACAACCATCCGAACCCACCATACACCAGCCAACTGTCAACTGGCCAATTCCCACATCCAACACTCACAACAAGATGACATAACCATCCGGACCGATCATACACCTGTCAACTAGTCAACTGCCACACCCAGCATGCAAACCATACTCCCATCCCAAGAGGTTGATGCAGTCATACAGCCAGTCACCTCTCTCCGTGATTACGTAAGGAAAATTGTATCTTCTCTCTCTCTCTCTTATCTCTGTATATATCTATCCCAGTGTGCGTGTTATAAACAATAAAGAAAAAAACAACCACAATGTCAATGTTAGGATCTAGCGTGAATTAAGAATTAAAAAAAGGTAATAAAAGGGTAGCGGTTCTACAGATTTAGGTACTTAAACACTGAAAATGTTTTTTTTTCAGCTTAATTGAAGTGTCACATCACCATATAAAAAATTATGTCATAATTTCTCTTTCTTATACCAGGTTACACTCGAAGAATCATATTAAACACACAAACACACACACACACTCTAAATATTCTAATATTCAGAGACAATCTAAATATTCTTTTTCCGATAAAAGAAAAAATAACTTCACATTCATTTTTTAGATAAATGTACAGGAACTCCCACCACCAACACAATTCGAAGATAATCTCCATGATGAATCACAGGAATGGATTACAAATTTGTTAAGTGATTGGTTTGGTGATAATTGTAGTCGTAGTAGTAGTAGTATGCTTCTCAGTCCTGATACACTCGAGGGTTTGTTGAGTGAGTTTGGGGATTCCACACCAGGCAACACCCCCACCATTGAGGAAAATAGTGGAGGACATGAAATCCCCGTACCACCACCTGTCATGCCCGTTTTTAATTTTAGTATTCTTCATCCAGATAATGGAGATAGTTACATTAATGTACCAAGTACATCCATAGGGGGTTTGGATCAACCAGCTACCCTTGAATGGGCTGATCGTCTCAATCCTGATAAACTTAAGTGCTTGTTGAGTCAGTCGTGGAATTTAATACCATGTAACATCCCCATATTTGAACAAATTGGTGGATGAAATGAAATCCCCGTAACGCCCCCTTTCATGCCTGATTTTGATTTAGTTGATTCTGCCTTGCACAATGTGCATGTTTACAGGGCCGAGTTTGAAGATCCATTTAATTCACTAACATCAGGCAGCATCATAATAGATCCGGTGGACATAGTACACTCCTATGTGGGTAAGATTCGAGCCCTTCTTGAAAGAGTGATTCGGGAGGGTGGTGGGAGGGATGGGATTAAGGCTGCCATCGCACAAAAAATAACTTATTTCAATGAAAAGGCGGATGAGTTGTATGAGCGTTCTTTACGTGCTGAAATGCTACCACTTCATCCGGACTTGAATAATTTTTAGGTTTTTTTTATGAAATGGGTTAATAATATAGCAACAAAATTCGATAATTATACTGGGTTTGGTAGTGGGTCAGTGGTTTTATTTATTGGGAGTTTGGATATTAATGTGGGTAAATTTAAAAAGAATTTTAGGGTGGGATAGATAGGATTAAGGCTTCCATCACATAAAAAATAATTTGTTTCAATGAAAAGGCAGATGGGGTGTATGAGCGTTATATACGTACTGAAATGCTACCACTTCATCCGGACCTGAATAATTTTGAGGGTGTTTTTATGAAATGGGTTAATAATATAGCAACAAAATTGGATAATTATACTGAGGTGGGTAGTGGGTCGGTGGTTTTACTTATTGGGAGTTTGGATATTAATGTGGGTAAATTTAAAAATAATTTTATTTTAAGAGGTGGGAGGGGGGCGGTGGGACCAAAATATAATGAAGATTTAAATGAGTGTAACGGTGTACAACGCTTCAATTTCGATACAGGGCTTCAATGCTTCAAATATAAATTTCTTGTGGCAGCTCACAAGCCTCTCCAATGGTTTGCTACTAAGACCCTGTTGGACGATTATGCAGTTAATGGGAGTCCAAATTTTCCTAAAGTAGATTTTAATTGTTTAAATGATAAATATCCAGTAACACTTAATGGGATAACTATTTTTGAGCGGGCTAATGCACATTTAAAAATTGGTGCTACTGTTATACAATATGAAACAGAATTTGAGGGGGTTGACCACAAAAAGAGGGTTATATTTCCAGTGAGGGCTCCATCCATTGAATCAGTGGAACATTGGGTTCGGCTTTTTTACAAGCCAGCCAGTGATCCCGATTCAATTGGACATTTTTTTCCAATACCGAATATTAGTCGGGTTCGGGGGGAGGGTAAAGGAAACAAAGGGGGGAATGCCATTATTGTCCAACATGCCTTTCTAGATTCCGGTCAGAAATTAAGTTAAACAATCATATGAAGCATTGCAAGCGTCACAGATCTCAATCCGTGCAAACGGTTAGCGGTGACAGGGCCATCTTGCGATTTAAGAACTTTCAAAATTCACTCCAACAGAGTGACAAGGTGGCCTTAGACTGCGAAGCCACTCTCATAGATGTGTATGATCCATTGAATTCAAAGCTTGTTAAAAAAAATGAGGTCATTGCAGTCTCCTATGCTCACGCACAAAGAGACTCGTGTAATTCCATGCAATTGGTAGAGGTAGTTGAGAGATTGGGTGGTGAGGATTGTATGCTCTCAGCCGTGACAGCACTCATTAAAACAGCAAATAAATCGATATCACGGCTGCGAAATACATCCTATCCACTGATTCTATCACCAGAGGACGAGTTGGCCATTAAAACTGAAAAAATATGTTGGGTTTATAAGGGGGAATTTTTTGAGGGTAATGGGAAAGAGGAAATGGGGAAAGAGGGTAAGGGGAAAAGGGGTAAAGGTATGGTCCGCGACCACGATCATTTGGGCAACCCGATTGTATCGGGATTGAGCAATTTTCGTGGAGTGGCCCATCAATCATGTAATTTAAATGTTAGTCAACAATTGTTTCTACCTGTCTATATACACAATTCCAGCTATGACCTGAAATTTAATTTACCAGCGTTGGCGCAATTGCAACGAGGTGGAGTTGTAGATGGCGCATGGGTAGATGGTTCATTTTCTTATAATATCATACCCAAGTCGTCTGAAAAGCTGCTGCTCTTAGAATTCAAATGGCAAATAATAGATAACTATAAATTGTGCATTAATAAGATCCGTTTTTTAGACTCCTTTAGCTTCTTCCCCAAATGCCTAAGACAACTCACTGAAGTACAGAAAAGTGATGATTTTAATAGTTTCCCCCTCCTTAAGCAACACCTCCTTAAACAGCACTTTTCAGACGGTGAAATGTATGATTTATTAACGTGTAAGGGTATATATCTGTATGACTACTACAACTCCACCGCGAGGTTTTCTGAGGAACAATTGCCGTCCATCACCTCGTTCTACGATTCACTTTACGAGCGTCAATGCACCGCTGTCAACTATGAATTTGCCAAGAGGGTTTGGGCTAAGGGAGGGTGTAAAAATGAATAGGATTATTGTAGATTGTACCTGGCAAGTGATGTATTGACGTTGCTGGATATTGTGTGTAAGAACAGGGATAAAATCTATGGGGAATTTGGGTTGGATTTAGGTTATTATTTTTCCACTCCTCATTTGGTGATGGATTTAATTCTTAAAATCAGTAAAGAGGAAATAGGCTTGATCACTGACGTGGATCGGCATCTATTTGTAGAGAGATCAATGAGAGGAGGGTATGTTTTTATGGAGATCGTATCCTTGAAACTGATCCGACTGGACAAGACACCGGTGTAAAGTCGGATGCAGTTTTCTTAGATATGAACTCCCTCTATCCGTCGGCAATGTCTCACTACTCTTTGCCGTGTGGAAATTATAAATGGCTTAACGATCCTCGTGCTTCAGATTCCCCCGACATTGCCTATGTTGAGGAGAATGGACCGCGGGGATGGTTTTTTGAAATCGATGGTAAAATACCCGTGGAGCATCATGACTGGGTGAAGGATTTTGTTTTCCTGTGCATAAGCAGAGCGGTGACTAGGGACTCTTTGAGTCCATACAATATTTCTAAGGTAGAGGATGGTGGTGTGCACTGGACACCTTCAAAACAAAAACTTATCGCCGACCTTCATCCGAAAGAGAATATTGTTGTACATCACGTTCTTTTGCGGTGGATGGTAGCCAACAGTTTCAACTTCACAAGGATACATAGAGCCCTCGAATTTGACCAAAAACCAAATTTGAAAACGTTTATTGACACTTTTGTCGATAAACGTTCCGAAGCGAAAACGAAGGTTGAAAATGAAATCTTTAAACTCATTTTGAACTCAGCCTTCGATAAAATGTGTGAGCGTGTACGTAATCAAAGTCGTTGTGAAGTTATGACTGACCCAAAAGAATGTGCTCGAATCATTGCCGATCGAAACTTCACATCATTCACCATCATAAACTCGAATATGGTCCTCTTAAATAGAAAAAAGAAACGCAATTCTAAATAAAAATATTGCAGCTGGCAGCGCAATAACCGAAATATAAAAAAAACTCATGTTGTCATTTTTTTACGATGTTTGCAGGCGCCAATGGCCGGGGGAGGGAGAAGTTCATGTATATTATGTGGATACCGATTCACTTTTGCTAAAAGTTAGAACCGTGAATTTATTGGAAGATTTGGAAAAAGGCGTGCACATTAGCTCCCGAATGGACTTTACCAATTGGGACGAGTCCATTTACCCGGAGTTTGTAAAGCGCCAGGCCCCAAATCAGGTATTAGTGTTAAAATTAGAGACGGGGAGTGACTTGATTTCCAGTGGTGTGCTTGCAGGGCCAAAGGTGTACTGTGTGCAAACACACAACGAGGTAATCAAAAAAGTCTGCAAGGGGGTGCCTAGACACTACGTGAATAAGAATCTCGACATGAATGTATACAGAAACTGTGTGAAAATAGTATAGTTCCAAGGGCGAAAGTCATGGTGATTCGCTCTCTAAAATTTAAAAGCCACACAGTTTTAGTTGACAAAATAGCCATGTGTCCCGTGTCGGATAAAGTCTATGTGTGCGCGGATGGTGTGAAGGTGCTACCCCATGGACATTATCTAACTTCTGACCGAAGTTTGTCGAGATTATAGACATCGTCTCGGTCAGGAAAAAATTAAATAGTAAATGGTTGGGTGGTGGGATTCTTTTTAATAGATTTTTTTTCCCAATTCAGCATTAGTTTTTTTTTCACAACTCAGCAGTTTTTTTTCCCAACTCAGCAGTTTTTTTTTATAGTAAGGTAGAGTCGTATGTTTTTTTGTAAATAAAAAAGTGTTCAATTGTTTTTTGGCCCCGCGCCCACGGCCGGCCCGGATTAGGGGTGGAGGGGGTACCGACCTTCAGCCAGCCGCCGCCAGTGGCCGCCGCGCCCTTCTGGGGGGCCCCTTTTTCCAATTGTGATAATTGCTTTTTTTAGTGCCTTGTTTTGAATTTATTACATGATAGTGACTTTTTCATGTGTGTCTGTGTGTATGTATTAATGAAACATGTAGTATTTTTTGTAGTGATGTTTTTGTTCTGTAAATAAAAACATTTATCATTCTTAAAAAATATTTTCTTGTTCTTCTCAAATCTGATTAGGGAAATTACTTTTATTATTTATTGAAGGGAATGATGCAATGTACAGTCAGCTGTGTTTTGACATCGATGCAAGCTATGTAACAATTTAAAACTCCAGTTAGATCGTTTCTCTGTGGACCATCAATGTCCGTCAAAACAACACTTTTAACAAAAATAATTCAAAATTTTGACAAAATATTTTTAGAAAAACCAACTAAAATTTACTATTGCTGCAGTATTTGGCAAGAATCCTATGATAGAATAAAACTATTGCCCCAGACACGAAATTCATAGATGGACTTGACATTTTTAATAGTATTGGATCAAACTCTTGGTTGATTATTGACGATCTGGCTGAGTCCATTGAAGAATGGTCTCTGGAGATGATACAATTGTTCACTGTCCGATCTCATCATCAATGGATCTCCGTAACCCTAGTTCTAAACAATCTGTTTCAGCAGAGCAGGTGTATGAGAACACTTGCTTTGAATTGCACATACTATATCATCTACAGGGTTGTTCGTGATTCCAGCTCCCTCATAACGTTAAACAGACAGGTGTATCCGGGTGAACCGAAATTCCTACTCTCGGCCTACAATCAGGCTACCAACAAACCCTACGGATATATTCTATTGGACCTGAATCAGAACACACCCCAGTGTGGTCTCAGAAATTATTTGTTTATTAACTTTATCGACCATTGCTAAAATATCATGACTGGTCACAGTAATAATCCAGTCTAGCCTAGTCTTTCTATAACTAAATACAGTATCATATAATGTTTCAAATTTATTGGATGTACATGGGTTTTAAACAACATCTTTGCGGCAGTATCACCGTTCAGTTTGCTTCACAAGGGCTCGCACATCAGATCAGAATTGCTAAAAAAAACTCACCACCGGGCACGGCTTATAATCTAGTTTAATATGTGTATATTATAGCACAAATTCAATTATTATTTCAAATTTATTGAATGTACATTATATCTTCAAAATAACATCTTTGTGGCTATGTCACCGTTCAATTGGTTTCACAAGGACTCTTAAATCAGATCTGCATTGCTAAAAAGCTATTCACTGGCTACGGTAATAACAGTTTAATCTGTGTATAATAAAAAACAGGATCATCTGGTATTTCAAATTTATTGAATGTAAATTATATTTTAAAAATAACAACTTTGCGGCTTTATCACTGTTCAGGCAATTACACATACGATACAAAAAGAAAATTCACTGTGCTTTATAATTACGAATAACCAATGTAGATTTATGCCTGTAAAATTCACCTGAATCACTACTGTCTCCGTCAGTAGGTTCAGTCGGGGGATATACCATTATGACTGACACCCTGCAGTTTTTAATAATGCTCAACCATAGAATTGTATTTTTAACACCTTCTCAACTTAAAAAAGGACTTAGAGGCCTTGGTACAATCCCTTTATATGGGCCTCTCTAAAGAAGTCCGACAAGAGATGCTACAGTCAAACGGGAGAGATACGTTGAAAACCCCGTTTTTACAAGATGATTCAAGACTCTGCTGTAGAGAAATATTGTATAGCGTGATTTTAAGATATTTAAAGTGTGGTTTTTTGGAGTTTAGATGGGGGAAAAGGTACCTAGGTTAAGTTAGGTTACGTATTTATATATGCAGGCTCTGCATGCACAGCTCCTGCTTCCTTTGCCTGAATAAATAAATTTTATATTGCCGAACCCTGGGGAACGTGTTTACGGAACTCCTAACACGTCCAATTCAAAACATCCATAATGATCACTGAATATAAGTTGTCTGTCAATGCCCTAATGTCCATTCCATGTCGCAAATTGTCAGATTATCTAAATCATTGAAAACACTAGGACAGCAATGGATTTTCGAATTTTGTCAAATTTTCGACAGGAAACACTTCGATACAACTGTGGAAAATGCATTCCAGGATAATTCTAAAACGGTTTTTGAGTTTTTACAACTAAAGTAACAATATCACAAAAGTGGGTTTTACACATTTCAAAACTTACACTGATAGCCTTTACATATTTCAAAATACACTCACATGTCAAGCAGTAATAAAATGTATTTACATCCACATTTTTTTTTATTTATCTTTTTTTTACAACGTGAAAAACTAAAAGCAACATCCCGGCTTAGATTAAGAAGGAATACAGTCAAGTAAAAAAAAAAAAAAAAAGATTTTGGTGAATTGAAAATCCGATTTCCAAACAAAAATAACATAGTATAAAAATAAACAAAAAAAATTACAAAATAGAAATATTGAAATTAGGGGAAATTGAGCCACCCCCCCCCCCAAAAAAAAGTAAATAAAACGGCAGACCTTTACCATTTTAGACCATTAGCAACCCAACTGGATACTGATAAAAAGTGAATGCGCAGTAACTGTAAGGTAACAATGGTGTTCTTTCCTTTTGTAACCTCAAAATAGCACCTTTACTAAATAATTTTTTTCCACCTTAAACCATGAGAAGAAGTAAACAAAAATTTCGATATCGAAGAAAGTTTGAGATTTTGCACACATTTTTCAATTACCCTTATAGCACTAGTGACATAAGTGCTCCATTAATAAAACAAAGAATGATATGCCATAATTAAGGAAAGTGCATGGGAGTGTGTATCGAAGGGGGGGGTAGTCCAGGAGAAGATGAAATAACAAAATAGAAAGAATACGTAGTTTACGCTAAAATATGCTAGATTAGCCTAAATGAACTATAAGAAAAATTTGATGTATTTTCGGAGGGCCAAAGCCCCTCCCTCCTTCTATGTGCATTTGCCATTGTTTTAAATTTGAAGGGGAAACACTACGGGCTGTGCTTTGGGCAGATTAACTCGTATGTTTCCGCACCACAGCATTGAGTGTTCTAATCCAGCGACAATCCCACTAGATTTTCTAAACCTTCAAAGCATATTGCAAAGAATATGGACAACAGATGGTATATGAACACCGTTGGTGTTATATGGTGGTAAACTAGGTATATGGTGGTATTGTACAGGATTTATGGTGCAGCGGTATATGGTTTATGGATAAAATACCAGATGATTCTTTCTTGAAAAATTTTCTCCAAATTTTCATTGGTTGATTAGCTTCCCGTTATGTCCGTTAAACGTAGATTTTGTCAGTTTGACACTTGGAGATAAGAAAAAAAAAATCGGTGTGAATTTCACCTCCGTCAGGCGTCTTGGTCTTTGAAAATGTCTTTAGGTAGGTGCTTGGAAAGATCAGTAGCACCATAAAAATCGGGTGAGGGGAGGCAAAATATATTTCAAAATCTTGGGGGAGGGAATTTTGTTGAGTTGTCAGTTTTTCTATGAAAATACCAAAATAAGGCATTTTTTGCTGAAAATACCAAAAAAGATTTTACTCAAAATCTAGGGGTGCAGATGCCCTCCAATTAATGCCACCGGGAAAGTTCCTTGGGTATTCTATCCCCCGTCCGTCACCGGCTATCCCCCATCCCATGTCTGCAGGTGCATATTGTCTATCTTCTCTTTATAGCTCTTCTTCCACAGTATATAAATTATAGGTTATCTTTATACTGTGCTCTTCTTCTAGCAATAAACGCAAATTTGGTTACTAGCCGGGTAGAGAACCTTCAATTCTAAACGGTTTCAGTTGTGATTCGAAAAAATGAATTTATTCCCACGAGTAAAGCGTAATTAATAATAATTATCTGAACTAAATGGTAGGTCTCGACCATATGGTATAGTATCAACGCGGAACCTAACGTTCACACCTGCTGTTAAAAAGCGTAATAAAGTTAAAAATAGATATTCCATTTGAAAGGTCCTTCTAAATAATAAAGACTCTTTTGTAGTTCAGTAAAATAGTTTTGAAAAATGTATTACAACCGAAGAATCTCTTTGATTTCTGCTCTAAAGGGAACTATCGTATTTGAAAGGGGAATTTTAGCGGGTTTCTTCTCTGTTTGAAAAAGCTTGAAGCGTATATAAAAAAGGTAAAAATTGGGTGCAGACATTTTCGAGGGATAGAGGTACTTTTCCAATGCCATAAATGAAAAGATAACTTAACTGGAAGGGGGAGTAGTGAGATTCAAGTAAGACTGAAAAATGGATTCAAGGCTCCCGGACGGGGAGTCGAAATATTCGGATTTTTATTATTTAAAGTTTGTTGGTTTTTTTTGTTTGCTGCTTTGTTTAAATATTATACCCATTTTCTCTCCATATTTTCATTTGTTAAATAAAAAAAAATTGTTAAACGGAGCCTTAAAAAAGACATGGTTATATTATAAATGTTTACACTGAATACAAATAGGCTACCTTATCATTTTTTTTCTATTGCCCGTTGTTTATGCGTAATATTTTCTAAAGTTTGCTTTAGTGGAAATGTGGGTGTGTTGGTTTTTAAAAAATCATTTAGTACCCAGCTTTAAGATAGCTATGGGTACATTTTTCAGATTTTCGTAATCTGAAACGCTTAAAATTTGACCAAAAACCTTTCAGAATTGTTATAAAAACAGATTAGCGCTCGAGAAAACCCAATACCTCTTTTGAATGTAGTATAGAAAAAACGGGGACCTACTTAAGGGGGGGGGCTCAGGGTTTGTCCCCCTCCCACCAAAAATTCATAATGTTCTCTTCACACTGTTAAAAGTTTGTAGTAGCACTATTGTAGCAGCAGTGTAAAAAATACTATTTTCTTAGAAATATTACTATTTAATTAAATAGTATTACTTTTCACTAATATTTTAGGCCTCAAAATGTTAATCTTTAAGGTCAAATTTTCCAACTGTCCGTGAGATGCCCTACTGATCAATTGGAGGGGGATTAACCCATAGACTTCCTTCATTTGAAGGAATGATATTTATCTAAGCATGTAATGTGAATGTTGAGCAAGGGGGTAGCTCCCTCTTATTACAGGGATATTTTAAGGCGTATTAAAATAATGGACATTTTTCGTGGGGATCCTTATGACCATTCTTGGGGGCTAGTAGTACTGAGCGTTGATTGCTGTTGGAATTGCATAAGCAATAATTATTGAATTAGAACAAATATTTGATAAGGAATTAGACGGTGTATTATTTCTATTTTGATTTCTTTTAATCTGATTTCCCTCTTAAGGAGCCGTACACATATAGATCAAGCCGAGGGTGCACCAGGAAAACTATGCAGTCTCTGCGAAACCCGGAAATACTCTTCACCCACTCACTCAGGAAAATGCCTATGAAGAAAATTTAGTTATTGTTAGGAATCTACGAACAGAGGAGCTACGCCCGTCACAAAAGAAATACCCTACCTACATTTCTTACAGTTTTCAATTGAATGTCTTATCTATAGTTACCTAAGCTTATGGAACGATTGGTGAAGTCTCTGAGGCTACTGGGTATCCCCTTTTCAGTTGGCGTTGATTTTAGATAGGCTACATTGTGCACATGAAAATCCTACTTAAACCTAATGATTTTGGTGCATGGGCGCCCAAATGGGGGGCAGACAGGGGCTCCAGCCCCCCCTGGCTGAATGATGCTACCTTATATTTTTGTTTTGAGATTTCTATTATACAGCATTGGAAGTTCCGATTAGACTAGGTAAATCCCCCCCCCGGAAATTCAGCTTATGGGCGCCCATATTTTGGTGTCAAGGCTCTCTTTAATACCCTATTCAATGGCAATTTTTGATTATAGAAATTTTATAGAAAGATTATAGAAATTTTGTGATTCAGACACCACACTTTTTGATTTGCAGAATGTTATTCATGTGTCTGAAAGCGAATCTCCCCATGCTATGCACAATCTTTAGAGGCAAAATCACAGAAAATGCCTTGGAAACTGCTAAGCACATTATCTACATTGCTTTGCACAGAACTGGAAAGACTAAGCAAACAAACCATGTTTTTCTCAAAATCACTGTTTTGTACAGATTGTACTTTGATTTTTTAGGGCCGATAGGATCTCTTCGGTTTTATACTCACTAACTATTCTAAGTTGCAAAAACCTCAAAATTGTTGGCAAACACCTACGGATTTGGCCCCTTTCTTTAATTTGAAATTACAATATGAGTTATTTCTAACAAAATATCAAAGGGACAATCCATACAAACTTTTTGAAAATAACCAGGTAATATTTATTCCATGTTATATCTTAGAGTGATTAATACTTTCCGGGATATCTTCTACTCAAATTCCGTTTCCCAAATACCTTTGCTCTGCATCCCTAATTTCTGTAGAAAGCAGTACTGACTACGAAGAATTTTGGCGGCGTCGGAAAAATCGTGGCGCTTCGCACAACGATTTTGCCGGCTTATTTTTTTTTACCAAGTGACTAACAACATTGGGGGTGTCTCCACCCCCCATACATGACGGCCCTGATGTTGGGGGGTAGTAAGCTTGAGGGAACTCAAATACTTGGAACCTGCTTTTAGGTATTCTACACTAACTCTTTCCCTATATCTTGAGATTTTACAACTTTGTCCTTAGTTTGCTACATATTTGACATAAATTACCTATTCTGTATTTATTTTCATTTTTGTGACGCCTCCCAAACAAACGTTTGCTTAAATGTATGGCTTACCCATCGCCAGCCATATATATAAAATTGAATGTATGTCTGCGTTTGTGTCCTGTATGCATTACTACACCGTTCGTCCGATTGCCAAGAAACTGTTGGAAGTTGGGGAGTACACTCTGGCGAGGATTTTAGGTATAAACCCTCCCCCCAAGGCCCTCTTAATGCTTTTCATGCTGACTGAAATTAAAGGCTCCTGATCACATAATACTTGCCAGTTGCTCTAATTGACATTATTCACATTTTCTGGTCATTAATTATCCAACAGCGCCCAACGGATAAGTTAATTGTTTTCAGTTGCGCAAAATACTTGACAGTTACTTCCATCTACATTATTGACATTTCAAGATATTGATCACTGGAGGAATCTTCTACGGGCGGAGGGAAGAGATAACGCTGGACCTTGAAAACAATGAAGTTTTAATCAATGGTAAAGAAACAAAATAAGACTCTTTCACATAAAGCACATTTTTTCACAAAAACTTGATGCAACACTTCACGTTGTCACAGCAAAATAATTTTGTATTGTCTAGTCATAATTTTAGTTTCTGTGTCTTTGAATTTCCTTTCTTTTGAGATTGCAGAAACGCGTGACGGGTAAGCCAGTTACCAAGTATCTGAGTATAGTTCATTCTAAAATAAAAGTGGTCCGAGGAATTTAATTCTATATGAGATTGATAGGAGCCAGGGGGTTCAAACACCTTCAACCAAAAGTACTTATCATGTTAAATAATAAGGAATCAGATCAATTTTGGTGTTAAACCCGACTGACCCTTCAATAGGAACCCTGAAACCCTCTTTATTTCCAACAGAGATTTTATGTCTAGTGTTCGTCTGGTTCCAAAAATATGTAACAATAGTAGAAATATCGTCTGTGACTTACGGGGAGAGGGCTTTCTTCTGAAAAGTTTCGTTTCTAATTCCTCCCTTTCCCTACCATCCCTGGACGCATTATAGTCCAAAACTTCCTTGAACCCTGGCGACATCTTTTCTGCCCTTAGGGGGGGGTCTCCTCCAAAAAGTTTTCTACCCTCAAAATTTTATCAAACTAAAAAATGAAAAATGACCTTTCCTAACTGTAAATAAAAACCAAAAGCCTACTGCGTCATTGGCGCTTAACTGAAAACAAATTATATTACAAATATTTTCTTTCCCAGTTCTTACAGCATTGGAAATAAAAATTACAATTACAGTGAAATAAATCCTTGAACTGATGGATCTTTCAACAATTAATATCATTATACATCAAATATTCAATTTGATGTTGTTTATACTTTCCAAGACTGTTCAAGACGCATATAGTTTTCAGTAAAGCGCCAAAGATACAAGGTTTGTGGATATAATATTCGTGGAGCTACATCCCTTCGGTTTACCTACACCCTTCCTGTGAAATTAATTCTAAGAAATCCCCGAAGTAACTTCCTTAGAAAACCTGAGAAAAGGTCTAGGTATTACTGAAATAATATATTTTCCGGGTGATGCCCTCGAGGTCACTCATGCATGCGTGCCCTTTTATGGTTGGATATAATAAACATTAGTCATTTTACTCAGGTTCAGGATTTTACGCATAAGGATTTTTTCCTTATAAACAGTGTGTGACGTGCTAAAATTAAGATTTACTGAAAGTGGAATCCAGGGATAAAGCTAGGCTGTGTACTTGCAAGGCGATGATGGGATTATAGGAAAAAAAAAAAAAAATCGATATCCGTTTTTTTGTGGGGACATTGGCTGGTCAGACTTCTTTCGTAAGATTTTGTGAGAGCTCGTAGTATATAATAAGAGCATTCATAATTTTTTTATTTTTTTTTATTTTTTTACACAAAACATGATTCTTTATCTATACCTTGAATCCAGATTTGCAACATTTTATAGTTATTATCATTCGAAACCCTGAAGATGTCCCTGGCGTGCCATGACGGTTTTGATACATTCAGTTTTCGTCAAACGTTTATTTTTTATCGATCTAGGGCTATCTAGGACAAGAATTTAATAAGACTAAATTAGCTAGACCACGTTCTGTGGATGAGGAATGACAGATTGCCAAAAATTGTACTTTTGACCATCCATCTAGGGCCAAACAAAAAACAGGTCGCAAAGGCAGTTTTACGGGAGGGGGCACTTGCCCCGGGTGTATAAATTTTTAGGGGCACAAAATTTCAAGTAATTGTTCTAACGGTAATAATCATTTTATAATTTCAAGTTTTATTATAATAAAATAAAGGACGTTGTAAATAAATGAAAATAATTAATAAGTTATTGATTAATCATATATATATATATATATATATATATATATATATATATATATATATATATATATATATATATATATATATATATATATATATATATATATATATATATATATATATATATATATATATATATATATATATATATATATATATATATATATATATATATATATATATATATATATATATATATATATATAGGAAGGACATAAAGCAAATTAGAATTTCATGTGAGGAATAAAGCTTTGAATAGGTCAAGGTGGAGGAGGAGCATGCACAGCTATGCTGGCCTGGATGACTTGATACTGCTGTGAGTTGTTAGTAGTAGTAGTAATTTTGCAATAAAAGAACGAAACTCATTTGAATCAGTTTCAGAAATTGCACATACAGCTTTGTTCATTTGCGTCCTTAGCGACAGTATGTTACTCCGTGATTAAATTAGATTTAGATAGAATTGATTGATAACGCTAATGTCAAGATCCTTCTTTTTGTCGTAATTACCGTCGGCAAGATAATTGTTTTTACTTCACTTCCAACACTGTTAGAATAATAAAAAGGTAGAAAAATTCAAAACGAGATTCAGTAAGGCAAGCCGTTGCGTAAGCCGGCGGCGTCAGAAGGCATAAATTGAATCCACGGTCTAGATTTCTTTTGCGTAATCTGTGCAACATATACGTAACTTATCCTTGCTGTGTCATATTGCGAGTAATTTTCATATTTCAAATTGTTTACCAAGAGAGAATAGCAGGAAAGACTGAGATCTCTTGAATAACAAAAGAATTCCAAATAATTATGTAAGTAGAACATGAATTTGCAAAAGGGAGGTTCCCAAAATAGCATTTTACCCTTTTATTCTTACTTAAATCTTTTCAAAGTACCAAGAATGTGAAATCTGATTGTTCGATATGGCAAAATGGAAAATTACGTAACCATATATATTAAAAAAAAAGTCGGAAACCGAAACTAAAAAAACAACAACAAAAAACGTGACTTAAACATCAGGAGGAAAAGGGCTAAAAAAATGTGATACAAAACAACTTAAGAAGGTGTAGTTTTCCTTTGAACGTGTAGTTGTCTTCGGGAAGTAACATATTGTTGAATTTTACTGAAGAAAGCAGGTATTCAAACTTCCGTTGCGTTTTGAAAAAAGAGCCTAAATACAGTTTCTTACGAAAATGACTCAAGCGTACAGTTCGAAAAACCTCGGAGACATCTATCTATCGGTCTGTTTAAAATGGGCTTATCTTTAATGCTGACTGAGTTAGAAATTGTTCCAAATGGGCGTAAAAAAGAGCGCAAGTCCCTTATCTTCTTAGTAACAAATAACTCGGCAATTTGAACATTTCTAGTGAATTCCGATAGAAAAATTAGCAATAGTCAGTCTTAGAAGTTTCAAGTTTCTTATATTCTGATTTGTGAAAAAGATTTTCTTATTGTAAGTTTTCATTTTCATTTTACTCTCCTGTAAAATTAGGAAAACTGGTCTTCCCTTTTTACAAAACTCCACGGACTTAAGTGATTAGTTTCGCTTACTGTTTTGAGGTCTGAATAGACCTTAATAGGGTCAAGGGGACAACAAGTGGTACTTATCGGTTATTGGAAACACACCCAATAAGTGAAGTTAGGTTAATCCTAATGAAAAATAACAAAAACTAATGATAAAATAATACTTTAGAAACAAAATTATGGAAACATAACCCAACGTAACCTAACCCTCACCCCAACCCTAATGTTCAGATATATAGCCCAAATTGTACAAGTCCAATGCAACCTCTCTAAGTCCAGTGCATTGTATCATCATCCCAAATTTTTTTCTAAATTATTATATTCTCATCATATTTTTTTATTTCATTACCATTAACCAAACTTCACTTCTCGCGTGTTGCCCAGCTAATAGAACAGTACCGTATCATCCATCACTTATTTTTGTAGCTTTGAAACCAGTTTTCTGAGAAGTAACCTAAGCGTAATTCTTGGGTGTTTTTCCAATAATCGACATGTGCCCATAAAGTGTTTGATCTTAATGCCCTTTGTACTTTAGAGCAATTCTAAGCTGTGGCACAAATGAAGTGATGACGTGAAATCAAACAATATGAGTTTATGGAGTTCAAACATAATTTCCGGAAATAGTGATGTAACAGAAAATGATATTTTTTCCTAGTATGTCAAAGGCCCAAAGGGAACTACTGTAGTGAAACCTGAGGTGCTTGTGTTATGAAATAGAAGAAGGAGAAACAAGCATTAATATATCCAGACATCATTATATTTTTGAAAAGAAAATAGAGTATTATCTGTAAACAGATCATTTTTCGTTGTACTTAAATATTTTAGGGTTTGTTCAATGTAAAAAAGAGCTGAAGTTTAGTCGGGTTTGGAAATCTCACTTTAACAGTTTTAAGCTCACGTCAGCAACGCCTAGTTGGAGCAATGTACATACGCAAAAATTTATTTTTTGGGGATAAGATTTCGTTATGGGGGAAAACTCTCAAAGAGAACTAAAAAAAAATGTGTGAATTATACTCGTCATAGACTTATAAATGTCTGAAGATTTCGGAGGGAGGCAAATTGACCCAAAGACTCCCCTCTATGAGTACCCGCTCAGAGCATACTGTATGCTTTTTTCAGAAACAAACAGTGTTTTAGCTTTTTACACCGTTAAGCCGTAACGCTTTACGTTCTGAAATTCTTTTACTGTCCTTCAATTTATTAAAAAATCTCTGTATGTTCCACACACAACAATATTTAATGAGCAATACAATTCTTGGTACTTGTATGATATAACCCTCAGGTAATATTCTTCCAATATATTTCTTTGACGCTCAATCCTAATGAAATATACCCAAGTAGGATAAAAATATAATCACTTAGAAAAAAATTGGGCTATATATTTGTACATTAGGGTGGTGGGGGTAAAGTATAGCGGGTCGGCATGCATAATGTTTTAGGTACATTTATTCTGCATATTATGAAGTAAGAATTGTTTCCTAACTTCACACACTGTCCATATACTTTACCCCAAACCCCACCCCCCTAATGAGCAACTATATGACCAAAATTATATATTTTCTATCTATTCTGTCACTCCTCTTTGTCTCGTCCCACGCTAAGCTGAAAGAAACTAACGAAAAAAAAAACGGTTCTATAATGCGTCAATGAATGAACAACTTGAGCGGGAGGGGGCTATATACTATATCATACAAGTACGTAATTATTATCTGTAATTTTTCGAAGATTGATGATATGATATGCCCCCTGGACTCTTTATGTGATAAGATTGAACTTTTTTTTTGGGGGGGGGGGTATAAGAGATCTATATTTATGGCCCTATTAAAAAAAAAACTTTTTCTCATGCTGACCACTGGTCTACATTGGTACGCAGGTACCGATTTCTCTGGCTTCGGCCGGGAGTGCATTGAATGGTAGGGTCAAATCACACGACCCTTCAAGTGTTTCCCCCCAGATTTCTCCAGGTAACTATCTAGAGCTGGGTCTACTCTGACTGGGCTTATAGAGTCACACCACTGACTTCCGCTCCGAATCAAATAACCGGGAAAACCAGGACTCGAATTCAGGATTTCAATTCTAGGGCGCTAACCACTCGGCTAGGACAGCTCGCCCTATTTTAACAATAATTTTAAACATTTCGTGGTAACGAACTGTAAGTAATGAGCGATCCGGCTAAATAGTAACTGAAACTCTAAAAAACGGATACCAATAGATGCATCAAAAGAATTTGGATTTGTATGCTGATTTCAAATATACAAGTTTCATCAAGTTTAGCTCAACTCATTAAAACTTACGGGCCTGATAAAAATCTGCCTTATTTTCAAAATAAGGGGAAAACACCCCTTAAAAGCCATGGAATCTCAATGAAAATCACATCATCAGATTCAGCGTATCAGAGAACCCTACTGAAGAGCTCCTATCTGCAAAAATTCGGAATTTTGTATCTTTTGCCAGAAGAAAGATCACGGATGCGTCTTTATTTGTTTGTTTGTTTTTTTTTTCCTTGGGTGATCGTTTCAACCCAGTATTCCTAGAATATCGCGAGAGGGCTCATTCGAAGGTAAATTAAAAGTTCTTGTGTCCTTTTTAAGTGACCAAAAAATTGGAGGGCCACTAGGCCTCCTCCCACTCCTCCCATTTTTTCCCAGCGTTACCGGATCAAAATTTTGGGATAGCCATTTTGTTCAGCATAGTCGAAAAATCTATTAGCTATATCTTTGAATATTGCTTAATCCCCCACAGCCCTTCCGGCGGAAAGGCTGCAAGTTATGAACTTTGCCCATTGTTTACATACAGCATTGGTTAATGGGGAGTATACGTTGTTTTTTTGGTTTTTGGTTTTTTGGTTATTGTGGTTACAGGGGGATTTCCCTGGGAAGAGGCACCGGGGGAGGGTGTTACGTGGGGGGGGGTCTTCCTATGGAAGGCATTTTCATGGGGGAACAGAATTTTCCATGAAAAACCGGATTTCCCAGCATTAGTTAGAAAACGATCAGAAATTAAATAAAAAAAAAATTCAACTGAAAGTAAGGAGCAACATCAAACTCAAAACAAACATAAATTATTACGTATATGAGGGGGTTCATCCCTCGTCAATGCCCCGCTCGTTACGCTGAAGTTTTTTTTTAGTATTTTCAAAAAAAGAACTATTTATTCTAATTAAACGACCTTTGTGCTTCAGGGGTCATTCTTAAGGAATTTGAACAAAATACTATCTTTCCATGGAGGAAGTTTTCATGGGAGAAGAGAATCTTCCATGAAGTGGGCGCCGGATTTCCCAGCATTGTTTAAAAAAAGATCACAAATTAAATTAAAAACAAGTTTTTTTAACTGAAAGTAAAATGCAACATTAAAACTTACAACGAACAAAAATTATTACGTATATGAGGGGTTCGGCCCCTCGGCAGTACCTCGGTCTTTCCCCTAAAGTTTTTTTTGGTACTTTTAAAAAAGCTATTTATTCTAATTAAACGGCCTTTGTCAACAAAGTTTCTCTATGTGCCATACCCACTCTTACAAATTTACCCAACCTTCTAAAATCATCAAAATTTCTCCTTTTTAAAACTTTTTCAAACCAATCCACCCCTCCAAAATCTGTTGAAAACACTTCCCTCCTCAAATTTCTTAACTCTTGGCATGTACCCATAAAATGGATAAGATCTTCCTCCTCACCACGCATAGGACACTGGTAAGGACCATTTTTAATCCTATAATTCCCAATATATTTCCTCCTTTCTCCAATACCCAAAAAATTACCACGAACCGAAATTACCCATCTTAAATCCTCACTGCTCATCCCCGCTTGAAAGTAAACTTCCTCCCCCCAAACCTCCTTTGCCAGCCCATACAGCCCCAGGGACGCCGAGGATGATTTCTGATTCTGTCACCTTTGAATTTCCTGCTCTATTAGTCTATCCTTTACCATTTTTGAAACTAGCCCCACTTCCACACCTAGCCCCTTCCCCTCATTCCAATACTCACTAAAACCACATCTATCAATAGTCTCTTTAACCCGGTTTGGCCAAGAACTTTTCCTGCCACCTACTAGCATCTCCTCATATGCATTCTTTACTAGCCTCCTACTAGGCAGATTTATAATCCTTTCCCAATAATTTACTATCCGCACTAACCTTCCCACCCTTAATGATAACAAACCTAAATCACCTTTTAATACAACATGATTAAACTTATCACTAACCCCCATTATCCGCTTAAATTGCATCAACTGTAACCTGTCTACCTTATCAGCCTTCTCCATACCCCAAACCTCTGCTGCAAAAGACATTACGGAAGCTAGCTTAGTCTGGAATATCCTTTTTTGAAGCCTAAGGTCTGTCAGGCCTACTTTCAAAACACTACTCTTTAAAACTAGCCATATAGCCCTAAGACCTTTACTAGCTACACAATCAATTTGCCCTTTCCACCTACCATTTGAAGTAAACTTGCATCCTAAATAAACAAAATCTTCAACTACTTTAAGCACTTCTTCTCCTACACTAAACCTTTCCTCTATATTTCCATGTTGTCGAAATACCATAACTACTGACTTTGTGGCATTTAGGACCAAACGCTTCTCATCTAGGTATGAGGACACCATTCCTAGCAGTTTTTGAAGGTCAGGCCCATCTTTAGCCACCAATACTATATCATCCGCAAATAACAGAGCGAACACCTGCATTGCAGACAGATTTAGAGTTGGGGCTCCCTGCCCTACCATATAATCTTCTATATCATTAAGATACAGGGAAAACAACCTAGGTGAAATTGTACAACCTTGTTTAACCCCTAACCTACTGACAATTGCCCTAGAGTAAGACTTTCCTTCCTTAAATACCATTCTAACAACCAAATACATTTTAACAACCAATCCTACAAAACGTCTCGGCAGCCCTAACTTTATAAGTCCTTCTACTAACAAATCTCGTGAGACTTCATCGAACGCACCTCGCAGGTCCAAAAAAGCTGCGTATAGCCTACCATCCCTTCTCCTCATATACTTCCTAATAAGCCCATACAAAATAAATATCTGATCTACCCCACTATAATCCTCTCGAAACCCAGCCTGAATTTCTATTAACTTATTTGATTCTTTAAGCCAACTATCTAATCTAGCCACTAAAACTTTACAAAATAATTTACTAAGGCTATTTCCTAAACGAATCCCTCTATAATTCTTATGCAACTTTTGATGGGTAACACTAAAGTTGATGAAATTTATATATTTGAAATCAGCATAAAAATACAATTCTGTTGATTTTTCTATTGGTATTAAAATTGGTATCCATTTCTTAGAGTTTCGGTTGCTATTTAGCTGGGTCGCTCCTTACTTACAGTTCGTTGCCACGAACTGTTTGATGAGATTAAACCATTTTGAATGCAGTTTCCCAATTTCCATAAGATTCTTACATCATTCGTAGTCAAGAATTTTATTTTTAAGCTGAACGGAACGCATATACTATACAGGTTCAGATGGATTTTGAAATTAATGCCCAACATATTACAGCGACAGATGAATCGTAAGTTTGTAGAATTTTGTTTTCTTTTGCTATTTTTAGATACATTTTATTAATGTTCAACACACAATTATTGAAAGCCTGATAGATCAAACAAAATACAATCTTCTTTCTGAAATGTTTTTAACCCCCCCCCCCACCCAAAAAAAAACAACAAACTTCTATTGAGACAAAATTTAACTATAGACTATGATTTTAGCACAAACTATTTGATAAGATTCTTTTGTGACGAATTTTTTTTTAAGCTGTTCATTTTATTTAGTTGAATAGGACACTAAAAAAAGAGGGTTAATTTGACAGCTGGATAGTAAGTTTATTTTTTTTTTCTTTCGCTATTTCATTATTTTTAATGTCTGAATGTATAAGGGATTTAAGTTCGAGGGAGGAAGAATTGTCCTGTTATGAAAGAGGTACATTTTACATGGCCGTAATAAATTCAAAACGTGGTATCTATGCAGGCAGGATGATTTTTCAGTATCTCTACTCCTTCTATAAACTATTCTAAGGCGTAGAAGATTCCATAAAGACAAGTATACATCTGTTATAATCTACGGAAGTAATAAATCTTTCTGTAATTTTGGTTTGATTTTGATTTTCTTTTAACATTAAATGCATAATATTTAGATATATTACTGATTAAATAAATTGATCCTTTTACCAGGAATCCTCGTCGTTTAAAAATTACTGTATTTTGTTTCATTTTGCTTGCGATTTAATTGCTCTTCTTACTTGAGAGTTTTTTTCATGAAAGTATTTAAAAATAAACTTATTACCACAAAAAAAATCCTGAAATATATTCCCTGTCACCCAGCCACCACTGATATTTTGATGTTTAGCCCCCCTCTGGAAAATTATCTGCCGGCGCCCTTGTCTTCAAGGTCTAACTCTAAAATTCCGAAGATCAGCAAATTAATTCCCTCAAAGAAAAGAACAAAATAGGTTTCTTGTTATGGGCGTCAGAAATGGCCTTAAGTATTTTTTTTCTAGAAATTGTATTTTATAATTAGGATTAAATTAGAACAAAAACAACAAAGGTCATCCAGCAGAGATACACTTTGATGACAGGCCACCATTGCACCACAATCGCGCTCGAGACATGTTATCTGCTGTACGTGATTTTTAAAAATGGATGACTCCTTGATTTGACTGAGTTCATGATTCACTGTAAAGATGCTTCTTTTCTTACGCAGATCTGCAAGGTCTAACTGCAAACTTCCAAAGATCAGCAAATGAATTCCATCAAAGAGAAGAACAATATAGATTTCTTTTCATGGACGTCAGAAATAGCCTTAAGTATTTTTTTTTTTAGAAATTGTATTTCATAATTAGGATTAAATTAGAACAAAAACAACAAAGGTCATCCAGCAGAGATACACTTTGATGACAGGCCACCATTGCACCCCAATCGCACTCGGGACGTGTCATCTGCATCTGCTTTGGACTTTTAGAAGTGGGTGACTCCTCGATCTGATTGAGTCCATGATTCCTTGTAAAGATATTTCTTTTCTTACGCAGATCTGCAAGGTCTAACTGTAAAATTTCAAAGATCAGCAAATGAATTCCCTCAAAAAAAAAAGAACGAAATGGTTTTCTTTTCATGGACAACGGAAATAGTATTAAGTATTTCTTTTTCTAGAAACTGTATTTTATAATTAGGAAAAAATTAGAACAAAAACAACAAAGGTCATCCAGCAGAGATACACTTTGATGACGGGCCACCATTGCACCACAATCGCGCTCGGGACATGTTATCTGCTGTATGTGATTTTTAAAAATGGGTGACTCCTTGATCTGACTGAGTTCATGATTCCCTGTAAAGATGCTTCTTTTCTTACGCAGATCTGCAAGGTCTAACTGTAAGATTCCAAAGATCAGCAAATGAATTCCATCAAAGAAAAGAACAATATAGGTTTCTTTTCATGGACGTCAGAAATAGCCTTAAATATTTTTTTTTTCTAGAAATTGTATTTCATAATTACGATTAAATTAGAACAAAAACAACAAAGGTCATCCAGCAGAGATACACTTTGATGACAGGCCACCATTGCACCACAATCGCACTCGGGACGTGTCATCTGCATCTGCTTTGGATTTTTAGAAGTGGGTGACTCATCGATCTGACTGAGTCCATGATTCCTTGTAAAGATATTTCTTTTCTTACGCAGATCTGCAAGGTCTAACTGTAAAATTCCAAAGATCAGCAAATGAATTCCCTCAAAAAAAGGACGAAATAGTTTTCTTTTCATGGACAACGGAAATAGTATTAAGTATTTCTTTTTCTAGAAATTGTATTTTATAATTAGGAAAAAATTAGAACAAAAACAACAAAGGTCATCCAGCAAAAATACACTTTGATGACACGCCACGATCGTACCACAAACCGCTGTCCAAATATTATGTTTAACCTTTCTGCGAAACAAACATAATTTTGAAAATGGGATTAGACATATAGGATAGTTATTTGGTTATATAACCCAATCCAGTAATGGTTTTTGTATTAAAAGAAAGGGAAAATTTCCAAACAGACAAGTTAGTAATCTCGTGTGCTTTTATTAAAGAGAATTGCCAACACAATTGCTTGCTTGATTGCGTTTCTATTTCTCAATGAAACTTCCCAAGCCGTCATTCATCAAACTTTCTTATCACGCATTAAATGCAAGCATGGGGTAATCCCTACGTTTGCCTGGGATAATATCAAAATAAAACTGTATTAGATAAGAGATTATTAGCTAATTCTGCTAGTGTTCTTGACTTTGACATTGAATCGGGATACGCCGCCGATATTTACTCAGGTCAGCCGTGATAATTAACCAACTTGACCATCCCAAGCACTTTGAGCTTTTTTCAAGGCTTGATAAAAGGTTAATAGCATGACTTTATAGCTTAATTAAGTCTGAGAAACCTCTAAGTTTAATCTGCAGCCAAGACAAACCTTAAATTGCATACATTAATTATTTGTTTTCATTTTGGAGGGCAATATAGGGCTCATTCACTTTTTACTTGTAAATGTATGTTTATTGCGGAACCTCAAACAAATTTTCTGTAATTACTTGGAAAAGTTTGAAAAGTTTGTTCACCAATAAATACAGATCTAAAATACAATACTCTTATTACCCATCGAAAGGCTCCATAGCCAAGGATACAAGGGAAATACAACAACAACAACAACAAAAAATCAATATAAGCAACAATATTTAGATATATATGGTTTCTTCTTGAAGAAACCAGAAAATGGAGGGATTCGCGGGAATGAGCTGCGACTTTTTGCTTTTTATATTAAAAAGTTATGTGACTTTATTATTAATTTATATTAATATATAAATTATTAATATTATTATTATTAATACTATATTATTAATATTAATTAATTTATTAAAAAGACGAGTTATGTGAAATTGGTGGTCCATCAATAGATCTTAAAGTAAGATGTGGAGTCCAACAGGTGCCCCCTTGGGACCAATATTATTTGCAATACATGTAAATTACCTATACTTGGCACTTGGTGGGCTGCATATTGAAGTTGGAGGGGCCCAAAGACAACGGAACCCTAATCAATCTTTATTGTTGTTTGCGGATGATACATGTCTTACGGTGACAGCAAGAACAGAAAGTGATTTATTAACTATGAGATGAGATAGTATGTCAAGGATACAAAAGTGGATGAAGGTTAATCACCTAAAGCGGAATTATAAGAAATCTCATTGGGTAATTTTTTCTAGATCGCCAGATTATTATCCTTGGTTAAAGGAATTAAATGTAGGATCTTACCGTATTGAGCGTGTGCCGTCTGTGAAATATCTTGGTGTAATAGTGGATGAGACTCTTAGTTTCTCAAAGTATATACAATGTATATAATCTAAAATTGCTCGGAATGTAGAAATTTTGGGGAAGTTGAAATATTTTCTCCCAGTTAATATACTTAGATTGATATATTTTTCTATTGTCCTACCCTTATTTGATTTATTGTTGTTCGGTGTGGTCATCTACTTTTCAAACACATTTGAAGTCATTACGTGCTCTCCAAAATTCGGCGATTCGGGTTCTTATTAATTGTGACAATCGTATATCAGTTAGAGATACTTGTAAAAAAATTAATATTTTACCAGTTTCAGGTCTTTTTAATTTTTATAAGGCTCTGTTTATGTTTGATATATTGCATAAAAATGCACCTGAATGTTTGATTGGTATCATTGAGAGATATCAGCCTGTATATGAGACAATGAATTCATCAGCAATCCGACTAAAAGGTCTACAAGGTCTTCATTTCCGATTTGCCATGTTCTTCCTTCTATATAGGAGTCCCTTCCTTATGACAAAGTCCAAGAGACTGATAGGCCGACTTTTCGTGGGGTGCTTAGGGATCATTGGTTTGGTATTTAGGATTTATGACTATTTTTTATTTATTTTATGTATATATATATATATATATATATATATACATCCATTGATAAGTGATTATCAATTTTGTAGTTTCGAGAGTGGCCGCACAAGCCATAAGGCTTTTTGGCAAATTTTTATTTTTTTGTATTGTTTTGTGTTTTTTAAAATAAATTCTCTCTCTCTCTCTCTCTCATCAACTAAAAAAAAAAAAAAAGAGAGAGAGAGAGAGAGAGAGAGAGAGAGAGAGAGAGAGAGAGAGAGAGAGAGAGAGAACAATAGCCAAATAACACATAATATTGAAAAGAGAACATTCCTGAGTCCTGGGAGTCAAAACGCAGAGAAGACAACCATACACCATGAAATAAACACTCAGGGGACATCAACTCTTCAGAAGAAAACAAATTAAAAAAAACAAATAAAAACAAACTACTATTTTGTTTGATTCTTAATTAGATTGATCCCTAAGGATCCTTTTAAAAGTTCCAAACGAGTGGCATCTCTGTAATGAAGAAGGTAGGGAATTCCACACCTGTTGACAAGCAATGAGGGGATTGAAATCTGACCGCATAGTAGGGGTGAGAAATGCAAATATTATGTGAAGAACGAAGGCTATATGGAGCTAAATCACAAATAAACACAGGAGTTTTTTGAAGAGATTTTTGAAGATTGCCATGAAGCTGATGAAAGACAAAAGATGCACAAGAAAGAATGTAAATAGACTGTAGATTTAAGAGGGGTTTAAAGTGAGGAACGGTTGGTGTCCATAACCAGACGCCGTGCTTTATTATGCTTTATTTATTATTATGACAGAAAGTGACCACAGTTTAGAAGGAAAAGTAGACATCCATGCACTGGGGCAATACGAAACATATGACTGAACAAGGCAGAAAAAAAGAAGCTTCAGAATAGATCCAGGAAATGTGTGTCTGAGTTTTCGAAGGATTCCCAAACTCCGTGAGATCTTAACCCTAGTCATGGCTACATGGTTTCTAAATGAAAGGTTCTCAGCAAGCAGGATCCCAAGAAACAGGACCACCCAATTCTCTGGTCTAAAGAAGTAGCCTTGAGACACCTAAAGGTATGTAAGCTAAGGGAAAGCTATACCAATTCGAGAAAAATAAGAAAATGCAACTTACAAACATTCAAGGCCAAGTAATTCGCATCAAACCATGAAATTTCTCTCTTGAATATTGCCACAAGGTTAGACTTATCACATTCCGTCATCCTAAGGTTCCCAAGAGTGGTGTCATCTGCGAAAGCAACGAGAAAATCTTCATTAGAAGTAGTATTAGAACACGAACGAACATCAGGATGACATAGTTTGCAGCATGCTTGATGTTTGGTATTTTGACTGCCGAAATCAGCTCATTAACATAAATCAGAAATAAAACGGGACCAAGAACAGATCCCTGAGGGACGCCATAATCTACTTCAGAAGGGCTTTGGAAAAGCAGATAATTTTGTCTGGCCCTGAAGACGATGATCCTTTAACAGTATTAATTAAAAAAAAATTTCAACAAAATAACTTTTAAAAAAATGTAAAGAACTCCGTTAAACCAAAATGAACAAAATAAAATCAAATAATCTACCAAGAATACAACTAAATACCACAAATCAGTATCAATAAATAAATGAAACCCAAAACAAAAAGAAATTAAAATAAATAAGAGTCAAACTCAAAACGGACAGAAATTAATATGAGTAGGGTTCTAAGCCCCAAGCTTTCTAAATGCCAGAATATAATTTGTACTTTACTGAACAAATTCAAATGAATTTACTGAAAAAAATCTGCATTGTCTGTTTAATATACGCATGCTGATATTTATTCCTTAAAATCTTAATTAATATTTGATTTCTTAAAGTTAGAAAAGGGAAAACATTTAAAAGAATTTTTTAGTAAAGTACAATTTATATTCTGATTTTTAGGAAGCTTGGGGTTTAGAACCTTTCTCATAATAATTTCGGTACTCTTCTATTAAACGGACTCTTTTATCTAGTGTATATGGAATGTCAAACTGTGGACGCGACGAAAAACCCGTTTTTAGGGGATGATTCAAGACACCGCTGTAGAGAAATACAATGTAAAGCGTGGTTTTAATTACGTATAAGATATTAAGATTGTTCTTTTTTGTTTTTTTTTCGGGGGGGGGGAAGGTACCTAGGTCAGGTTGGGTTACGTATTTAATATATATTATGCTTTGTCCACCCCCCCAGTGTGCAAATATATAGCCCAAATTTGTTTCTAAACAATTATATGTTCATCCTATTTTATTTTATTTCATTAGCATTAACCAAACTAGCACTATATGAAAGAGTCCGTTTAATAGAAGAGTACCTTAATTTCTGCTCATTTTGAGTTTGACTCTTATTTATTTTAATTTATGTTTGTTTTGGGTTTCATTTATTTATTGATAAATAAATTTTACTTTTAAAGTAAAATTTGTAAAAGTAAATAAATCTTTATTTTTTTAAAAAACTCATTTTGTTGAAAAAGTTTTTTAAATTAATTTCTGTTCGTTTTATATTGACATAGTCTCTTTCAGGGAGAAAGACCGGGTCTCTTCTAAAGTTAAACAACCATATCTTCCATAAAAACCTTAAATACCCCCTAGGAATAGCTTACAACCCTTGCCCCTAATCTCTGGGGATTGTTTCAACTCCAAGGCCTTCTTATATGACATTTAGACCATTTTGAATAGAATAGCTATCTCAAAATTTATGTTAGATACAATTCGGGACAATACCATGTTTGTGTGTGTGTGTGCGGGGGGGGGGGGATAGATGCCCTTCGATTACTTTGACCTTTGAAAAGAACACTAGAGCGTCTGATTACCAATTCAATTAGCCCCCTCCTACGTTTATATGACCATGCTTCCTATAAAAACCTTATATAACCCCAGGGCATAACTTACAACCCTTTCCTTGAGGGCCGGGGGTTTTGTTTCCTCAACGACATAATTTCCAGACCGTATTCATATGCTGAACAAAATAGCTATCTCAAAATTTTGATTGGAAGTGTTTGGGAAAATTATGGGCCTGGGGGGGGGGAGGAGGCATTTGCCCTTTGATCACTTTCTACTAATAAAAAAGGCACTTATTTTCTCAATTTCCAATCGAATGAGCCCTTTTTGAAGCTTTTAAGACCACACTTTCTATAAAAACCTTATATACCCCAAGGGCATAACTTACGATGCTTGTCATGAGGGCTATGGGGGGAGGATTGTCATCCTCAAAGACATAATTTCCAGACCTTTCAACTAAATTGAACAAAATGACCATGCGAAAATGTTAATCGGAAATTTTTGGGTAAATGATAGGCATGGGGGGGGGATTCTCCCTCCGAATACTTTTGACTATTAAAAAGGGCAAGAGCCCATTCAATTTCCAATCAAATGAGCCCTTTTAGAAATTTTTACGACAACGCTTTCTATAAGAATATAATATGTGCCTAGGGCATAACTTAAAACCCTTGCCCTGGGGTCTGTAGGGGTGTCATCCTCAAAGTAGCTAATTTCTAGAACTTTCAACTAAGTTGAAAAAACGACTATCTCTAAATGTTTATTGGATGCGTTTGGGGAAATGGTGGGCGTGAAAGGGGGTTAGTTACCCTCTAATCACTTTCGACTATTAAAAAGGGCAGTAGCCCTTTCAATTTCTAATCGAATGAGCCCTTTTTGAATTTTCTACAACATCGCTTTCTATAAAAACCTTATATAACCCCAGGGCATAACTTACAACCCTTGCCCTGAGGACTGTGGGGGAGGGGCTGTTATCCTCAAAGACATAATTTCTAGAATTCATAACTACATTGAAAAAATGACTATCTCAAAGTTTTCATTGTAATTGTTTGGGAAAATGGTCAGCATGAGAGGGGGTTAGTTGCCCTCCAATCATTTTCAATTATTAAAAAGGACACTAGCCCTTTCAATTTCCAGTCGAATGAGCCCTTTTAAAGTTTTTATGACAACACTTTCTATAAAAACCTTATATGACAACAGGGGATAAATTACAACCCTTCCCCTGAGGGCTCTGGGGGAGGGAAAGGGGAGGGGAGGGGCTGTCATCCTCAAAGACCTAATTTCCAAAAATATTAACTACGTTGAACAAAATGGCTATCTCAAAATTTTGATTGGATGTGTTTGGGGAAAAGGTCGACGTGAGAGGGGGGTTAGTTGCCCTCCAATCTCTATCGACTATTAAAAAAGGCACTAGCCCTATGAATTTCCAGTCGAATGAGCTCTTTTTCATGTTTCTACAACAAAGCTTTCAATAGCCGGACTGGGGAGTGTCCGGCTCAAAGACATAATTTCTGGAACTTTCAACTGCGTTGAACAAAAAGGCTATCTCAAAATTTTGATTGGATGTGTTTGGGGGAAATGGTGGGCTTGGAAGGGGTGCTATTTGCCTTCCAATCGCTTTCGACTATTAAACAGGGCACTAGCCATTTCAATTTCCAATCGAATGAGCTCTTTTTGAGGTTTTTACGACAACAATTTCTATAAAAACTTTATATGACCCAACGGCATAACTTACAATCCTTGTGAGGGGTTGTCATATTCAAAGATCTAATTCTCAGAACTTTCAACTACGTTGAACTAATTGGCTATCTCAAAATTTAGATTAGATAAGTTTGAGGAAATGGCGGGCGTGAGAGGGGGGTTAGTTACCCTCCAATTACTTTCGACCATTAAAAAGAGCACTAGGTCTCTGAATTTCCAATCGAATGAGCCACTTTTGAAGTTTCTACGACAAAGCTTTCAATGAAACCCTTATATGCCCCTGGGGTATAACTTACAACCTTTGCCCTAGGGGCTCTGGGGGGTTTGTCATCCTTAAATACATAATTTCCAGAACTTTCAACTACGTCGAACAAAAGGGCTATCTCTAAACTTCAATTGAATGTGTTTGGAGAAATGGTGGGCGTGAGAGGGGGTTAGTTGCTTTCCATTCAATTTCGTCTATTAAAAAGGACACTAGCCATTTCAATTTCCAGTCAAATGAGCCCTTTTTGAAGTTTCTACGACAAAACTTTCTATAAAAACCTTATATGCCCCCAGGGCATAACTTACAATCCTTTCCCTGAGGGCTCTGATGGGGTATCATCCTCAAAGACCTAATTTCCAGAACTTCAACTACGTTGAACAAAATGGATGTATCAAAATTTTGATTGGATGTATTTGAGGAAATGGCGGGCTTGAGACGGGGTTAGTTGTCCTTCAATCACTTTCGACTATTAAAAAGGCACTAGCCCTTTTGATTTCCGATCTAATGTGCCCTTTTTCAGTTTCTGCAACATCGCATTCTATAAGAACCTTATATGCCCCCAGGGCATAACTGACAACCCTTGCCCTGAAGGCTGTGGGGGGGGGGGCTTTTCATCCTCAATGTCATAATTTCCAGAACTTTCAAATACGTTGAAAAAATGGGTGTGTACAAATTTTGATTGGATTTGTTTGGGGAAACATTGAGCGTGAGAGGGGGTTAGTTGCCCTCCAATCATTTTTAACTAATAAAAAGGGCACTAGCCGTTTCAATTTCCAATCGAATGAGCCCTATTTGAACGCTTTCTACGACAACACTTTCTATAAGAACCTTATATGCTCCAGGGTATAACTTACAGCCCTTGCTGTGAGGGCTTTGGGAGGGTTGTCATCCTTAAAGAACTAATTTATAAAACTTTCAACTACGTTGAACAAAACGGCTATCTAAAAATTTTTATTGGATGTGTTTTGGGAAAAGGTGAACGTGACCGGGGGGTTAGTTGCCCTCCAATCACTTCCGACTATTAAAAGGGGCATAAGCCCTTTGAATTTCTAATCAAATGAGCCCTTTTTCAAGCTTCTACGACAAGGCTTTTAATAAAACCCTTATATGCCCCCAGGGCATAACTTATAACCCTGGCACTCAGGACTGTGGGGGGACTGTCAACCTCTATGATATACTTTCCAGACCTTTCAACTGAGTTGAACAAGATAGCTAGCTCAAAATCTTGACTGAATAGATTTTGGGAAAAAGTGGGTGTAGAAGGGAGGTTAGTTGCCTTCCAATCACTTTCGACTATTGAAAAGGGCCCAATCCATTTGAATTTCCAATCGAATGAGCCATTTTTGAAGTTTTTACGACAAAGCTTTCAATAAAAACCTTATATGCCCCCAGGGTATAGCTTACAACCTTAGCCCTTAGGGCTCTGGGGTGAGTTTGATCCTCAAATACATAATGTCCAGACCTTTCAAGTACGTTGATCACAATGGCTATCTCAAAATTTTGATTGGATATATCTGGGGAAAAGGTGGACGTAAGACGGGGGTTAGTTGCCCTCCAATCACTTTTGACTATTAAAAAGGGCACTAGTCCTCTCAATTTCCAATGGAATGAACTCCTTTTGAAGTTTCTACGACAGCGCTTTCTATAAAAACCTTATAAGCTTCCAGGGCATAAGTTACAACCCTTGCCCTGAGGGTTTTGGGGGGATCGTCATCTTCAAAGACCTAATTTCTAGAACTTCCAACTACGTTGAACAAAACAGCTATCGAAAATTTTTTATTGGATGTGTTTGGGGAAAAGGTGGGCGGGAAATGGGGGTTTGTTGCCCTCCTATTAATTTCGACTATTAAAAAGGGCACTAGGCCTTTGAGTTCCAAATCGAATGAGCCCTTTTTGAAGCTTCCACGACAAAGCTTTCTATAAAAACCATTTATGCCCCCCAGGGCATAACTTACAACCCTTGCCCTGAGGGCTGTGGGGGGAGTGTCCTCCTTAAAACATAATTTCTGTCTGGAAATGAACTATGTTGGACAAAATTGTTATCTCAAAATTTTAATTGGATGTGTTTGGGGAAATTGTGGGCGTGGAAGAGGTGGTAGTTGCCTTCCAGTTACTTTCGACTATTATAAGGGCACTAGCCATTCCAATTTCCACGACAACTCCTACGACAACTCCTTCTACGACAACTCCCACGATTCGAAATGCCCTGGTCTAAAGGAAGAAAAAATAATACATAGTTCCAACATCGTTCTTTAGTTAGGCAGCGCTATTGCGCTGCCTATTATTCACTATACGAGCTTCCTCAAAGTCAGAAACAGAGTTCAAGACCATTGACCTTAAACATGGAAGTCCAGGATAGGCTCTAGAATCGCAACGAGAGGTTGCTGAGCTTGCAGAGGAAGCAGTTGCCTTCCCTATATTAGCAAAATAAGCAGTGGTGGATCCTAGGGGGGAGGGCGATGGGGCGCCAGCCCCCCTAATGTAGTCTAAAATAGTGTCATTTACTTAATTAACGCAAGTTTGCGTTAATTAAACTTGCTCCTAACGCAAGTTTATAGGATCAACCTATTTTGCTCCCCCCCCTAAAAAAAAATTCTGGATCCACCCTTGAAAATAAGAGATAGGCTCTAGCTGAAAATCTTCTTCTCCTTGGACAGTTTTGTCATCGACTATCAGCGTTGTTGGAACTGAAGACAAAGGGGAGTAGGTCGAAGAACCGAATCAATTAAATACTATCTCTTCCTAACAGTCTTTCCACATTCAGATAATTTCCTACTGAGACTTAGCCTTCCAATACAGGGAATTAAATATACTCCTATAGGCCTTGAAACGTTGATGATGAGCTACAGATGATGAAGCCTTTTAAAGCTTCCGCAAATAATTTTTCCTTTTCCAGCTTTTATGGAGACCTAGAGTCATCCATGAATTCAGCGGTGCTATCCTTTTCGAAGTATGGGGTGCTAGACCCAGATGGTAAACTTCTACTTGAAGTTTACCCTCTTTTGTGGTGTTTTTCTAACCTAAAAGTCTTCTAGGATACCTTCTTTAACTAAATCATAAAAGAAATCAAAAGAGCGGTTAAAATCTGATTCAGAAACCAAACTATTTAATGGCTGATCAGTCAGATGAGAATTAAGTAGACTCAGCTCAGTATCACCAAAACGGCAAAAATGGAAATTAGATGGTGATGCTCTACGCTGCGCTTGATCAGCACTCTTATATCGGGAAATAGTGGGAAAATGATCAGAAATATCACTAATCAGCACCGAATTATCTAACACATTTAGTGACAAAAATATATTTTCAATAAGAGACGCATGTGTCTCAGTATCTCGGGTTGGTATAAAAACTGAAGGTAGAGTTCCCGAAGAGTGCATCATCGACAAAAAATCTATAGCTGGAGCAGAATTTTGGTCCAGCAGGATAAGGTTGAAATCGCCCATAAGGATTAGTTCACAGGGATGTTTCTGGATTGAGTCCAAAACCTTTTCCAGAATTTTCTTAAACGAAGGAATAGATCCGCTAGGGGACCTGTAAACCAAATCCACAGCTAAATCCTTACAACCTCACCTAATCTCAATAAAAAGGGATTCAAAGATTCCTTCCTCATTGCTGCTGAAATCACTGGGAATTGTATGCAAGACGATTAGCAATATAAAGGGCAATGCCACCTCTCGCCATCTGTTTCCTGTTCAGTCTCTCTATCATATATCCTGGAACATCTAAAAGCATATCCTTACTTGAATCCAGGAAAGTTTCATATAATCCAATAATATCAGGGGTTTCACCACTAACTATCCGTTTCAGCTCATCAAAAGACGAGCAAAGTCCCTGAATGTTAAGGTAAAGCACAGGGAAAATACCTTCTCGTATAGAGGAGGCAGAACCATTTAATTGCGAAACATACTTTTAATTGCCGAATTAGGATCATTATTCTTCTGATTTATACTTCCAACTGAATTATTAATTATACTTTCAATATCTAAAGGATTATTTTTTAAGGCAGCAAAACGTTCCCCCAAAGAGTTGATACCATCCTGGTCACTAAAGAAATTGTCAATTTACTTACCATGGATGGCAGATCCGTTCCGCGACCAAACCCACCAGACCAAAGGTTGTCAACATCACAGCAGAGCTATGGCATCTATACAGAGGTAAATTAACATATCCAGTAGTTAAAATGGTAATTCCAAGAACAAAGGCAAAGCCAATTGCCCCTTCCTATTTCAGATGGTCTATTATACGTACTCTCGCGGAGAGGCTTAACATTTGCAACAGGTAAATCATTACGACCAACTTGGGCCTCCAAATAGTCCTTAATACGAAAGAAAATATTCATAGATCTTCCTAAGGATTGAACATCATTCAACTTCACAGAGGAAAATAAAATTGACTTTGAACATAGCAAAGAGGGAAAACAGGACGAAAATAAATAAAACAACTGAAAGACGAAGGAAAAAAACTGAATGCACAACGAAAAAGGAAAAGAAACAGAGAGGAAAAAAAACAAACACAACTAACAAACAAAACCGATTGGAAGATTTACAGGGTGTCCGTAAGTGATCTGATTCGCACTAGATTTAAGTCACTTTGCTCTCGTTTGAAAATGCGGCTGCGATCAGTCCAAACATTCTTAGCACCAAATCGATCTCTAGCACCTTCTAATACCGATCTCTTCACTTTAGTAAGGTATTCACTAACGAAGATACCAGATTTTGCAAGTTTCGATTTTGCTTTATAATCTGTGTTAGCTATATCTTTCTTCCCGGATTTCACCAATACTGGAACCACGATATTCGGTGTTTGAGTATTTGACGTGGCGTTTAAGGGTCTGAGCCGATTGACCGCTAACACGTGTGTAGATGACACACTGCTGACTCCCATTCGTTGCATAACGTTGAGTACTGTTGAGCCTAGACTAGTCTCAGGATTTTGCTTTACACCAAAAAACACCAACGAGTAAAGAAGCTTCTTCTGTTCCAAATCATAAATTTTTTTTATCAAAATTCTCAATTCTACGCCCCAGAGACTGAACCTGACTTCTCAAACTGTCTAAAAAAAATTTGTACTTTTTGAAACTTCCCACTATACTCGAGGGTAATTTTGCGTCGTAAGTTTGCGAAACAATCAGTTCCGTGTCAACGAAGTTTTGTTGTTTTAGGTCAGCTAATTCAGCCACTTTTTCTTGAACCTTTTTTCAATGACAAGTGAATAAACTTGATTTCACTTTTTCTCTTGAACCGCACCCTCTCTTAAAAATAAATCCAATTATGCACATGGTATTACAAGCCTGCACACTACTTATAGGCAAGACGGGAGAAGGGCTTTAGCGCTGGTCCCTCCAGTAAGTTTCTAGGAATTACAAACGCAACTGTGCATTGTTGCAGTGCTATCTTCAAGGTTCTGCTTAGTAGGTTTATTTTTCATTTAAAGAGTTTTCTATAACTAATCTATCTTCAAAACTATGTTACTAAGGTTCTAAAAAACAAAACATTTCCCACCTTTACCCCCAATTAACAAGGGAAAGGTACATTTTTATACTACAGTTTAATCCTTTACCTGAATTTTCTCTCCCTGAGGAAATGTGTCCCCCCTCCCCAGTGTTCAGTTATGGCTGTAAGTATTACCTGAAATAACATATGAGTTTCTCATGGTCAAGTACTTATCACTAGGGTTCGTCTGGAGAAGATGCTCAACAAATTCAAACTATTAGTCTGATCTTTGAGAGGGCTTCAGAGTTTCTTTGCTTGGGAAGGAAGGGATACAAAACAACAAAAACACTTTTTTGTATCTTTAATTTTTCAGCTACCACGAGAGTGAAACAATCAGACAAAACAATTTCAAGTCTTATTTTATTACAAAAGCATCTGTTCATTGTTAAGAGGATTGTTCGGAAATTTCTCAGGGAGGGAGGGTCAAGTACTATACTACCCGTAGTTTTCTTATTAACAGGAATTAAGTCAGAGTGTTTTTTATTTTACTGTTTTGATACATTTTTTGAAAGCGTTCTTGTTTCCCAGGCCCCTCCCTGCCGGTGCTCATATTCATTGTTATTGGCTAGTCTTCTTCAATCTGTTTAGAATGTTTTTTTCTATTTCGGAGACTTTTCTACCACTACTCTATTCAAGATGTCAAGACAGTGCAGCAAAAAGTACCATAATTATGGAACACTTAACCTTGTTTCAAAGGCAGATTTAGAGCAAAATCTTGGGGGAGGGGTAATGTTACAAAGGCGCCAATAATTGATAATTGACAAGTTTTTTAAAAAAAAGGGTAAATAAGGGGGAAAAAAGAAATGAGGGCACCAGAAAAATCTTGAAGGGACTGTGATCCCTCTGGATCTACCCCTGGCTTGTTTTAAAGATTAATTTTGTCTTTGTAATTTGAAAAATTTTACAGGCTGAAGTTCCGAATGTTTGATTAAACTGACTGATGTTTATCGAACTCCTTCCACACGTGTTACAAAAGGAGATGATGTTGAAAGTTTGAGTCCTATCACATGCCACCATAATTATCAGTCTACTCAATAGAATGAAAAACTTGGAAAAATATTTCATCTGATGTCCAGAGAAAGAACGTGGCACACTTTCAAAAAAAGACTGACATTTTGAAAGCGGGCTATAATTTCTTACGCGAATGACAATTCATCTCTATGAACTTTAAGTTAATATGGCAAGGTATTCAGTTCGAAAATTGGCAGCTATATTCTCAGTTTTAGCGTAATTTAGTAAAATGCCAAAGAGCAAGGGGCATAAATAAAATGATGTTTGTCCATTCCGAAAAAATGAATTACAAGAGCCATCTAGCTCGAGTCATCCAGAGCTACCCGCCAAAATCACTAGGCTAGAGATAAAAATGAATATAACAATTGTTATGTTTATCATCTTCTTGAATCTTGTTTCATTTGCACATTTTGTTGGTAAATCCACTTATTGACAAATAAAACAACAATATAGGCAGGGAGGGGGTCATTACTCCTAATTTTTGGGTTGTACAACCTAAATTTCTCAGATTATACATCGTCATCATATATAATAAAACCAAAGTAGGCTACATATATCTTGTATATGAGCAAATACATCCAGTGCTCTCAATTCACGAAAATATAGCAGGGAGGGGGGGGGAGTATTTCTATACAAATTTTAATGGAGGGCGGATTTGTTCTTTTTTCATTTTTTCAACTGGAAATACTAAAAAAAAACATTTTTCAATGAAAATAACCCCCAACAAAGGCATTTTTCAAAATCCAAGATGGGGCAATGCCCCGTATTAAATTTTCTATTTTCCGAGATGAAGTGCTATCACGTGAAACTTAGTGGCGTAATTGCTATATGTACTCATACAACAACACTGTTGCCAGTCTAACTTGTGGAATATAAAATTTAGAAAATCCCGACGTCGATTCGCAAATCGCAAGTATTCACTTTGGAAAAGCAAGAAAATTCGAGGTCTCATTTCAACAGGTTATGATTTAGTTACAAGGAAATGAACGGGAAAGGGAAACAAGTGTCACTCAGATCCAATGGTGAATTCATTTTCTTATGAGAGAAATAAATGGTTTCTGCAAATGCAACTTCTATGTTCGTTTAGAAATCTGGATTTAAGTTAGAAAATGCTTGGAATGCAAATTATTCTCAAAAATTCTCAAAATCTTTCGCAAGATGACAAAGAAAAATAATGAAAATAATCGAACCATTTGTGAGTACTTTCGAATTTAAAACCAGGAACATGTATAAGACTTTATTCTAATAGTCAAAAGGCCGGGAGGTAGCTCTAGCATTTTTAATGGGGGCAAGAGGGGGTCCACATCCGGAGAGTCAAGGGGCATGGGCTATATAATAATTGTTGTATCCAAATTACTGGGGAGGGGGCAACTGCCCCCTCCAAACCATACCACTGTCAAGAGGAAGAGAACACACATTAGAAACGACACAAGAATAGGTGGGATATACGAAGACAATTGTATAAAAATCCAGAAATTAAAAGGGAGGGGAGCACAGTCCCTGTTTTACACTTTTTTATGAAAAAGTAGCATGGGCGCTCATAGGCTGAATTTTAGGGGGCTGGGGTTACCTGGTCTAATCGGCACTTCCAATGCTGTATAATAGAAATGTCGAAACAAAATATCATAGGCAGCACGATATCCTTCCAATCAATTTTGACTATTAAAGAGGACACTAGCCCTTTCAATTTCCAACCGAATGAGCTCTTTTCGAAGTTTTTACGACAACAAATGGACATCCTAAATTTAAATCAGATGCGTTTCGGGAGAATACGACGCGCGTGTGTTTGTGTGTTGTGGGGGGGGGGGTATTTGCCCTCTGATCACCTTGAATATTAAAAGAGTGGTATAGCTTCTGATTACCAATCCAACGAGCCCTCTCTGAAGTTTATACGACCACCATTTCGGTAAAAACCTCATATGCCCCCAGGACATCCCCCCACGCCCATCATTTCCCCAAACACTTCCAATCAAAATTTCGAGATAGTTATTTTGTTTGACGTAGTTGAAAAGTTCAGAAATTATGTCTTTTAGGATGAGACCCCCCCCCCACAGTCCTCAGGGCAGGGGTTGTAAGTTATGCTCCGAGGACATATAAGGTTTTTATGGAAAAGGTGGTCGCATAAACTTCGGAGAGGGATCATTGAATTAGAGATCGGAAGTGATAAGTGTCATTTTTAAGAGTCAAATTTATCGGAGGGCAGTTATACCCCCCCCCCCCCTCACCACGTCATATTTTCCCCAAATGCATCCGATAGAAATTTTGAGATAACAATTTGTTCAAAATAGTCCAAAGATCACATAGCAAGGCCTTTGGGGTTGACCCCCCCCCCCGAGTATGGGGGTAAGGGTTGTAAGTTATGCCCCGGGGGGCATGTAAGGTTTTTATGAAGGGGTGGTCTTGTGAACTTTAGAGGAGGCTCTTTTGATTGGAAATGTCTAGTTCTAGTTCCATTTTAAGAGTCAAGCGTGAGGGAGAGAAAATATCACCCCCTCCCTGATATCCCTTTTCCCCCAAAAATATTCGATCGAAATTGTGATATAGCCATTTTGTAACCAGTAGGCCAAAGAGAATATAACAATGTCTTCAGTAATGAAATATAAGAAATATTTAGGCTTGAACTAAATATTAGGTTTGAATACGTTGAACTAAATCAAGACAAACTATGAGCATGTGGACTTTCATATAGGTGACAAAACAATATCTCAAAAACAACTTGTATTATAAAGTTAGACCTTTAATAGTAAGTTGTGGGGGATTTTCAACTAGCCAGAAGGCACTACGTGTATACTGTGTATATTGTAACTAATGACGCTAAGAGTATTAAGGTGAACTTTTAGGAAGCGTTTAGGGGGAGTCAAAAAGGCATATAAGGAATATCATAGGCAGCACAACTCTATAATAGCTAGCAACATCATTGAAACATTTAAAGAAGCTAATTCGATTCAAAATTAAAAGTTCTAGGGTCCTTTCTAAGAGTAAGAAGAGTTGGACGGCAATCAACCCGTCTCTCAAGCCGATTTATTTCCCAAACACATCTAGTCAAAATTTTGAGGCAACTATTTTGTTCAGCATAGTAGAACGGTCCAGAAACTATGTTTGTAGGGATGCAGAGCATGTCAACCCCCCACAATTATGCAATTGGCCCGGAGTTTCTCCCAACATACAAATAGCAAACCAAAATATGGATTCTTATAGAAAAAAAACAATTTTTTTTTAATTTTTAAAAAACTTTTTCTACAAAACACGTTTTTCAAAGAAAAGTAAAGAGCTGCATTAAGCCGAAAATGGGAAGAGATGGTCAAGTAATCGTCCAAGCGTAAAACTACCACAAATCCCTATCAATAAACAAATGAAACTCAAAGCCAACAGAAATTAGAATAAGTAGCCGAGTCAAAGTCGAAACGAGCAAAAATTAACATTAGTAGGGCTGATACCCTCCATGCCTTCTCAAGACCAGAACATAATTTGCGCTTTACTGGAAAAAAAATACGTTTAAATGTTTTCACTTTTTTTTACTTAAATAAATACAAAAAAAAATTAAGACTTTAAGGAATAAATATCAGTATAGGTATATTAAACTGACAGTCTATTGGCATTTTTTGTTTTCAGTAAAGCCTAAATTATGTTCTGGTCTTGAGAAGGCATGGGGGTTGTCAACCCTAGCAATGCTAATTTTTGCTCGTTTTGAGCTTGACTCGGCTATTTATTCCAATTTCTGTTCGTTTTGAGTCTCATTTATTTGTCGATAGTGATTTGTGATATTTTTACTCTTGGAAGATTATTTGACTTAATTTCTGCCTATTATTGGCTTAATGGAGCTCTTTACTTTTCTTTGAAAAACATATTTTCTGGAAAGTTTTTTTTAACTAATACATATATAAGACAGCGGCATTCAGCCAGGGGGGAATGGCACCCCTCCCCCTCTGGCCCCTCCCTTATGAGCGCCCATGAAAAGAAGACTAAAACTATCTATTTTTCAGCATTTTTTAAAAGTCAGAGGGCAGTAAGCTATTGTAGAAAAAAATTGCAACCTTCAGTACTAATATAATAACCTTAAATGAAATTTAAACCCTCCAATGGGCGTAATTTAAAATTGAAAGACGAATTTATTGCAATCAGTAAACTGTAAAGATTTTAATAGTGCTACAAATAAATTTAGATAAATATCTACCAAATCATATTATTGAGTTAGGACTAAAGTGAATACACCATTCGATGCCTTTTTTTATGCTGATTACGAATAAGCATTTCTATCGGAAATGAATTTCAGTCCCCCCCCCCCCTATATAGACTATACCAAAACTAACCCGGAATTGGCATATATAGGGGGGGGGGCTGAAATTCATTTCCGATAGAAATGCTTATTCGTAATCAGCATAAAAAAAGGTATCGAATGGTGTATTCACTTTATTCCTAACTCAATAATATGATTTGGAAGATATTTACCAAAATTTAAAGCCACATTTTTTTAGGCCATGATAAATTAAAAGCAAAGGTATTTTATTTTATTTATTTTATTATGATACTTTATAAAACACTACTTACTGTAACTTTGTAAAGGGAAATGGCTGATAGCTTACAAAATTTTTGTTTCATTGATTTTTAAATGAGTGTGTTTTATTTTGGGCATTTTTTTTACTGCTTCTTGATCTTCGCCAGTTGGTAATATTGGGCGGGTCAACCATTTCTTAAGCACGGAGGGAAAATACCATAGAAAAAAGATCACGTCTTTATCTGAATACGTGTGACATACGGATCAGTTAGCAAGTCTTTTTGTAATTTGAAATTAATTACGCACCTTAATTGCTCTTATTTTTGTCCTACAATAATTATATAAGCTTTAAATAATGCACGAAATTCATTAACAACCTTGCTAAAAATTAGCAGAAATAAGTTAAGGTAATTATTTAACCAACAATTAATTAACACATACTTATAGACAACAAAAAACATCTTTGCGTGTTGCATTGAACGCGTTTTAATTCCCACCGAAATACAACATCCCTAATAATATCAAATTTCACCTTCAACATCTAATTACACAATTCATGCGGTTTATATTACTATACTTTGCAAAATTAATAAGATTATACTGTTCGTCTGAACATAAAAATTAAAAATTATTTTATTTCTTTTCAGAGAAACTACAGTAGCCATAAAATCTGCGGTTTCAATAAAAAACCTGTATAGGCTAATATTCCATTATTAAAAGTCGCTTTAAAAATATGTTTGGGTGAATGAAAGTTAAATGATCATTGTGTTAGGCGTAGTTCTGCGGCTGAACTTGTGACTGCGATTTTGAGCGTCTAAATTGAAATTATTTATTTCTTTCAGTGAAACTACAGTGGCCATAAAGTCTGTGGTTTCAATAAAAAAACCCGTTTATTCTATCGTTGAAAGTAACTTTAAAATTTGTTGGGTGAATGAAAGTTCTACGATCATTCTGCTTAGCGTATTCCCGCAGCTGAACTAGGGACTGTTATTTTGAGCATCCTTATTGAAATTATTTTATTTCTTTCAGTGAAACTACAGTGGCCATAAAATTTGTGATTTTAGTAAAAAAAAAAAAAAAACTGTGTAATATTCCATTATTAAAAGTCACTTTTAAAAAATGCATGGGTGAATGAAAGTTCTATGATTATTGTGATCATTGTAGTTCTGCAGATGAACTTGTGACTGCTATTTTGAGCGTCTAAATTGAAAGTATTTTATTTCTTTCAGTGAAACTACAGTGGCCATAAAATCTGTGGTTTCAGTAAAAAACCTGTATAATATTTCATTTTCAAAAGTCGCTTTTAAAAAATATTTGGGTGAATGATAGTTCTATGATCATTGTGATCATTGTAGTTCTGCAGCTGAACTTGTGACTTCTATTTTGAGCGTCTAAATTGAAATTATTTTATTTCTTTCAGTGAAACTACAGTCGCCATAAAATCTGTGGTTTCAGTGAAAAACCTGTATAATATTCCATTATTAGAAGTCTCTTTTAAAAATTGTTAGGGTGAATGAAAGTTCTATGATCATTGTGATCATTGTAGTTCTGCAGCTGAACTTGTGACTGCTATTTTGAGCGTCTAAATAGAAATTATTTTATTTCTTTCAGTGAAACTACAGTGGCCATAGAATCTGTGGTTTCAGTAAAAAACCTGTATAATATTCCATTATGAAAAGTCTCTTTTAAAAAATGTTAGGGTGAATGAAAGTTCTATGATCATTGTAGTTCTGCAGCTGAACTTGTGACTGCTATTTTGAGCGTTTAAATTGAAATTATTTTACTTCTTTCAGTGAAACTACATTGGCCATAAAATCTCACACTTTTATAGAAAAAACACAGTTTATTATTCTATTGCTAAAAGTCACTTTAAAAAATATTTGGGTGGATGGAAGTTAAATGATCATTATGCTCATTGTTTTATGTAAATTAAAATTATTGTGTTTCTTTTCAGTGAAACAACAGTGCCTATAAGATCTGCCGTTTCAATAAACAAACATGTTTATTTTTCTTTTATTAAAATTCGCTTTAGAAAATATTTGGGTGAATGAAACAAAATAATCATACGTGTTAAACGTAGCTCAGCAGCTTAGATTGAGAGTGCTATTTTAACCATCTCAATTTAATTCATTTTATTGCTTTTTAGCGAAACTAAAATGGCCATAAAATCTGCAGTTTCAATAAAACAAACAAGTAGCGAATTAGCCTTACCTAATTCCAATTTTGGACTGTCTTACGCCCTGCTAGACAATCCTATCAGGGGGGGGGGTAAGGTGATATTGGTGGATATAGGTTTATTGTTCTATTAATAAAAGTCACTTTAAAAAAATGCTTGGTTCAATGACATTGTGTTAAGCGTATTCCTGCCGCTGATCTTAAGACTGCTATTTTGAGCGTCTAAATTGAAAATATTTTATTTCTCTCTGTGAAACTACAGTGGTCATAAAATCTGTGGTTTCAATAAAAAAACCTGTTTATTCTACTATTAAATGTCACTTTACAAAATGTTTGGGAGAATGAAAGTTGAATTGTCATTGTGTTAAGTGTAGTTCTGCAGCTGAACTTGTGACTGCTATTTTTAGGATCTAAATTGAAACTATTTTAGTTCTTTGAGTGAAACTAAAGTGGCCATAGAATCTGCAGTTTCAATAAGAAAAACCTGTTTATTATTTCCTTATTAAAATTCGCCTTAAAAAAAAATGTTTAGATAAATTAAATTAAATGATCATTGTGTAAAGTGTAGCTGAACTTGTGACTGCTATTTTTAGCATCTAAATTGAAATTATTTTAGTTCTTTGAGTGAAATTACAGTGGCCATAGAATCTGCAGTTTCAATAAGAAAAACCTGTTTATTATTCTCTTATTAAAATTCGCTTTAAAAAGTGCTTGGGTGAGTCAAATTAAATGATCATTGTGTTAAGCGTAAGTCTGCAGCTGAACTTGTGACTGCTATTGTTAGTATGTAAATTGAAATTATTTTGTTTCTTTTCCATGAAACTACAACGGCCTGTAAGGTCTGCAGTTAAACCCTTCAGTAAAATAAAACTGTTTACTACTTCATTAACTAAATCGCTTTTAAAAAAGATTGAGTAAATAAAATATAAATGATCAGTATATTAAGCGTAGTTCTGATTCTGAACTTGCGACTGCTATTTTGAGTTTCAATATTGTAAATTATTTTATTGATTTTGACTGAAACTATTGTGGCCCGCGAAGTCCTGTTTATAAAAATCTTTTTATGCGTTCATTAATAAAAGTCACATACATTTTTTTTTAGTAAATCAAGGCTAAATGATCATTACATTAGGGACAGTTTTGATACAGAAGTTGTCTTCTGCACGATAGATGGGCAGCACAATCAGCGAGAGTTGAATTCTCTGAAAATTAAGATGGCGTTAGCGTTTGCCTCTTAAAACAAGGTCCAGCTTTCACTCTGAGGTTTTTCAACAGATGTGTTTTTTTGTATTCTTAATAACAATTTTAACGTTGGTAATAGAGACTTCACAAAAGGTACTCACCCAGAATGTCAGAAACGCCAAAGCGCTATACTTAAAATTATAAAAAATCTTATAAAAAAGCATTGAATGAATTTCTTGAAAGCAGAAAATGTTACATTTCCAGAAAAATAACATAAATTTTCTTTTTGAAAATTAAATATGGTCTAACATCAGTTGCATAATATTATTTAAACTTCAGGGTCCAAAAAGTGAATCCAATAGACTTTCTCCGCTTTATTCACCACTTAAACTTACTTTAAAAAATAGTGCAAGAGAAATACGGTAAAACAAAAACCTCTTTAATGTAGGGCTACCACAGGGTTACAATCCATTGCAGCACCAAGCCACCGAGGTTAACACAGCTTTGAATGTTTCTCCTTCACCAGAATCTATCCAAAGCGTCACTCTTTATGCTATAAAGCCGTCGGCCCCAGCCCTCGACAAGCGGCAGGTTACTATATATGGACTTTCATTGTCGCTTGTCTTCTAACCGCAAACAATGTGAGCCTGTTCTTGATGTCATGGCGTCACCATAGGCTCGATACAACCACCTTCGGAAAAATACAAATTCTTTGTTAAAGTAGGGACATGTTTAGGTCGTTCTTGTGACAAGAAATTTCAATTTACCAGTTTTAAGAAGGAAAAAAACTATGTAGCCGATTTCGAAACCGGGCCCCGGCACTCGGCATGGGGTAGGCTTGTGTATATTGATTCTCGCTGTAAGTAGCAACCTCCAAATGAGTCAGCTTTGTTTGCAACTCTTTCGTCGGGAAAGCGGAGGGCTCCCCAGGGAACACATAGAACGTTGTAGGGTCCCAATAACTTGTAATCAACAGTAGCGGCGTCTATGGCATCTTTATAGATTTGTTCTAGGTTTTGCGCCACATTTTGTTGGCATCAAAGATTGTTATGGCATTGTTTTTCTAAAGTAATATTTCTTTCTTTTTCACTTTCATTTTTGACTCGTTCTTATGTTTGCTATCGCTTGTCTTTTAACGGCACAATTTTTTGTTCTTTACTCCATTTTTGACACATTCTGATACTCACTTTCTCGCGATTGCTTGAAATTCCCGCTGCCACTTATCACTTAACCGAATATTTCCTTGTTCTCGTTCTGGCATAGCTTTTAGTCTTATATTTCTTTGTTCTTCACTTTCGTTTTGGAGTAGTTTTAATTCTTGCTGCCGCTTATCTTCGAACTGTATGTTTCTTTGTCCTTTAATTTTGTTTTTGACTCGTTGTAATTGCTGCTGACGGAAGTATTCTGAATGTATATATTTGTTTTTCATTTTAGTTTATCATTACTTGAGACATTTTTTCAATGCCCTTCACCTTAGCAGTTCGGATTGGTCTTGTCACTTTTGATGGTCTAGGTTGTTCATTTGTCCTCAAGACATTATTAAACTGCTTAAAACGCCTTTTGTAAATGTACTAATTACACTTAATATTTTATACTGAGCCATGTTCCTTTTGTAATGTTTCAGGCGTCATAGATGTAAATCCGGTAATTCGATTTTATTAAGATCATTTTGTTACGTTGAAAACTGTAAGCTTATTGGTGTTTATTCTGTCGTATCTCTCTTTTTATGCTATAACTGGATTTAAATTAACATAAAATAACTTCTTTTAAAATTTTCAGGCATTTCTCTAATTTCAATTAAAAAATTATAATTTTTGATGAGACGCATTAAATATTTTTGCAGTTTACGTAATAACTTTAGAGATTTGGAACTGAGAACTAAGATAAAATCACAACAAAAGAAAATTTAAGATACTTTTAAGCTCAATTTAAAATTATGTTGGCACATGACGGCATTGCAATACTTATGTATGTAATATGACATCACTCACATGAATATTTTTTCAATGAAAACAATTTTCAATGAAAATACAGAATAAACAGGCATTTTTCAAACCTTAGGAGAAAGGAGGGCAAAAACATTTCAGGGGCTAATGCCTCCCCCATGGTCTGAATATCATTCTATTTTGATTAAAAAGTTCTATTGATCTTTCACCTTTATTATCCTGTCTGTTTTTCCGTCCATGTCTACTTAATCTTTTGCTAAACAATTTTTTTTGGCTAAATGCTATTTTTCTCGTTCAATGTCCTTATCCCGTCTCGTTCGATAAGCGCCTGTCTGTCCTTTTAAGTGAATACAGCATACGTGCCTGCATGTGCTATTGGCTTGTTTTTAATGTTGAAAATATTGTTCAAGCCTTTTGAAAAATTTCTTCCTAGATCTTTCTATCCTGTTCAAACATTTTCTATCAACAGCAACAACTTTTTTGTATAGCCCTTCAGTCTATTCCTCCAGTTTTTATTAGTCTGAACTTCAGACTTTTTACCAATTCACAAAAAGAAGAAACAAAAAGTTACAACTAGAAGTTGAAAATTGTGGCTTTGTAGCTGAAAAAGATAAATCTGACTCATCAAAATTAAGAAGTTTGATTCTGACTAGAGCGTGATTAATTTATTAACGGCTGATTTCGTTTCAATCAACTGGATTTAATTTCGCAACTATCTATACTAATGTACCACAAAAGAATATATATGGTAAATAAAAATCTTTTTAAGAATAATTTTCTGTTCTTTAAAATTGTTTTTTTTTGTAATTAATGTTTTAAACCAAAAAGCTTCTTGAAAAATTTTTTTTAAAGTATTCTATTTGGTGTTCGATCTGATATACTTTGCATTGTTAAATTCTTATATAGACTACAAGCGTTTTAGGTCTATATAATGGGACCTAATATAAAAGCAGGAGAAAAATAAGTTTTGACCGGGAAACAATTGATACAGAAATGGTTTCTTCACCTTCCGAACAAGAAAAAGACGTTTAACAACATATTCAAAATCTAAACCTCTAGCTGGATCCAAAATTGTTTTTTTTTTATTTATTTGCTAAAAAACATTTACAAAAAAACTGAGAAAAATTAAAAAAATGTAAACCTAGTGTTTCGCACATCTTTTATGGTCAACTTTTGACTCTGAATTCATTTCTGGTGTTTATTTCGTTGCCTGACCAAAAGAAAACTATTTATTAGCAAAAAAATATCTTTTTAAAGAAAATAAACTGTGTATTTTGAGAAAACTGCTACTACCGTCTGCCAAGTTATACTTGGTAATCTACATAAATAGGTTCAAAAGAACAAAACAAATTAACAGGAGTGACAAAGCACCTCAGTGCCCTAGACCTTTTAGAACAAGATACGTTGTAGCTTAGAGAAAAAGCTTTTATCTTATTAACCAAATATATAAAAATTGCACTTCATCTAAATGTAGGAACTAAATTTGCAATCATCACAGTGAACTTCTATTCTTATTCACTAAGTTCATCTTGAAACTTAGAATTATTGCACGAACTCCCCTTACAGGTACGGTAGGCTACGGTACACTCAAGTCCGTTTTTCTTACATGCACACTTTCCACTACCACAACCGTCAATACGACAAGAACATAAGATACTTTTCAGCACCTGAGACGGAGCGGCAGGGAGATCTGTTTTATTGGCACAAAAACTTCGTTATCCTGCAGTTTCCATCCCAAGCTTAAAGGGTCCACTGGGTTCCCGAGCAAGACAGTAGACTCGTAGGAAGTGGTAGTTCTCTGCTGCCTGAGTCGGTGGCAGCTCTTGTGGATGCACAAAAGTCATGGCAGTGCTCACTTTTCTGTGAAAGATTAGCTTTCTGGCAGTGTCAAGGCTTGAAATATCAGGGTAACCGTACAGTACCAACAAGACCCGCTCTCCTGCTGCCACAATATCGTCAAGCGATGCGAACTTGTCACCAAACATAGCAGCGCTGTCCCTGAAACTCTTATCGGGGAGTAACAGTAGAACGGCTCTGCCCTTTCCTATTCCGTAAAGGTGAGAGTTTGTGTCACAACCTAGCACCGCGTGACAGAACAGCATCAGATGGCTGAAATCTGTTCCAAACTTTTGTTTTATATCACTAATATCCCAATATGAACTGGTAACACCAAACGTAACTTTGGGTGAGAAATATAAACGCCTGGAACACGAGTCTGATTGACTGATAAGAAGAACCAAAATGTCAGTATCATCAGCAATCACGATGGTGTCTGTAACACGAGCAGGTTCTACTGCAATCAGAACGTCGGCGTCTCCATCCGAGTGGAGAACTTGCAAACCAATGGCTTCCAAATGGTTGCCAAGCAGCTTCAGGAAACGTGCTTTGTTTACTTTGCACGTAAGACGCACGTAACTCTTCCTTTTTCATGCAGAGGGCCATCTTTTCGGTTAAAAAGACCTGGCAACCAACCATTCTTGCTCGACTTAAATGGGTAACATCTTTGATTGCTGGACCACCTTCATAGCCATCAAACATAACAATGGCACTGGTATATCCTGCTTGTACGTAGTGGACGTATGGAGCAAAGATGTCCTTAAAGGTTGACCCTTCCTTCCATGGAACTCGATGTAGAACAGAACCACTGCCGAAGACGATACTACGCGCAAATGCAGGTCTTGAGGATAACTGAGACTCAATCCCACAAGCTTGAAAGATCGCTTCTGTAAGTTCTGGCTTATTTGCTTTTCTTATTAAGCCATCGCTTTCAAAAAGACAAGGAGGAATCGTGTTAAGTTCGTACTTGAAGTATTCTTCTCGAAGGTCAGTTCGCTGGGCCACTATTATAAATCGCTCGAAAAGGAGCGCCGGATCTATGTGCGCTACCACGGATGACCCCGCCATTTCGGGATCAATTAGGGTCACTTGGTCTTTTTTCTTGAAGACTTGCTCCTTCAAGGTTTTTCCCGTCATCTTACTTAGGATCACCTTTCCAGCCGCATCAGCCACGTCAACACTAACATCTGAGGAAGAAATTATGCCATTGGCAATGTTTCTAAGATGATCGTCTCCACTGAACGGGGAAGATTCTCCAAAGTATCCAACGAGCTTTAGGGTGTCGTCGAAGCCACGCTACTTTCTACTGGAACGCATGTCGCGATGCTGTTCACTTTTCGAATAACCAGTTTTTGTCAAATTTTGCATCAAGAAGTTGATCTAAAGGCATGCTGGTCTTGAAAGTACCCAAATGGATCTCTGTTGTTCTGTCAGCCCACCTCCAGTCGTAAGACCACCCGATGTCCTTAGGCTTCGCATATACTCTTGTTGGATGACAAGATCTGCCGAGAGGCTGGCCCAGCATCACTGATATTCTAATGGTGTGACCTCCGAGCTCAAATGCTTCAAAGATTTTTGGGTGACTAGTTTGGAGCTTAGCTATCTCTTGCTGGTATATCCAGACAGACTTTACATAGAGGTTATGTACTGCTAGAAACGGAAGCATCTCTACTGCAGCTTGTAAGTGAAGACTCCACACGCCCAGCCTCTCGGCACGTATGAATTTGAGCAGTATCCCAACCATGTCAAGATAATAAAACCAGAAGTATGCCGTTCTCTGAGACTGCAGATTTTGGTGTCGCTCCTTGAAAAAGTTATCCAGTTCCTTGAGCTGGAGATTATGACTGAGATCTTCGGCTAGAAGGTATCCGTCTAGGACGTCATTGAAGACAGTAGACATGTCTAGAGTTGCTTCCTCGTCTTCGAGGAGATGGTTGTATATGGCCGAGTTCACGAGAATGTGAGCAAGAATAGCCCTGGAAATTACCTTTCCAGAGAGAATGTGCGGTACTGCACCAGGCACGTATACCAGTTCCAAAACCTCTTTCAGACCAGAACCTTGCACGAGGCGTCCTATGCATCCAACGAAACTCATCATCAAAAAGAAATCGCCCAGCTTGAGAACAATGATACTCAGCTCATTCGTGGTGTCGGACTTCAGGATATTCATTGACTTCCACCAGAGCGGCTGATCAAATATGAGAACTGGTGCAAATCCGTATGTTCTCCATTGCCAAGCAACAAAGCGCAAGGTTGAACAAAGGCAGGATCCGTTACTAGACGGGCCTGCCTTACTACGAAGGTTTCCCGTTTCATTGTGAATTTCGTTAGAGAAAAGTGACTGCATGAAACCATTCCAGCTCGGCCTTGGAACATTCAGGAACCCGGTTGCTAACCACAGCTGATCGAGTGGGGCATATGGGTCGTTAAAAGTTCTCATATTGCGCCTTTGAAAGCACCGTCTCACTAATGAGGTAACTTCATTTTTTGAGCTACTTCATTTAATGAAACTTCAGCTCTCGGAATGGGCGATCGGCTGTTACTGAGGAGAGGTGTGACTGTTCCTAGTAGAGCCATCCCATGGAAAGTGTTTCTTCCGTCCATCGTGCACATATCGTTATCCGCATTGCCAGCTACATGACACACAGCAAGTGTGGCAAGGCTAGATTCATCATGCACTGATGCACAACGTTTAAATTTGAACATAGTCACTTGCGTGTTTTTTTTATTTTTCTATGTTTTTTTTTTAACTTTAAAAATAAAAATAATAAAATGATAAAAGATGAAGTTTATGCTATATTCACTCAAATACAATCATTTCTTGAAAAAGTAACCCTCAACGGGCTGCTTTTCTTTTCACGGTTCCTTATTCTCGGATTCTGGAAAAATTAAAATAAAAAATAGGAGAGAAAAACTAAAAAAAAGTAATTTCGCAAGATTTAGATTTTTGATACGTTGTAGAGCTCTCTTTTCTGAACAAAATGATGCAAAAATAATTTCTGTATCAATCTTTTCCTGTTGCGACCATCTTTTTCCGTATCTTACTCGTACTACACGTAAAAGGTGTTTTCAGACACATTTTTGAAGTTCCTGCACTACCTCTTCACATAGATTCTCAGCAGAATATTTCCTGTGAAGTCGCTAGCGGCTCATTAAAGTGTAATATGAAATCGAGGAATATACATATTTGTATGATTTTACGTGGATTGGAGTGAATTATCGAAGAGTAAAAGAATATTTAAAATTAGTTTAATGATTAAAATTTTGAATATCATACCTTATCACTTGAAACTATATACGGTTTGAAATCATGAAACTTTTTACGGCTCTGATGTTATCATACTATGATAGTAAATGTCATTGCTTTTAGAGCAGTGTCCATGGAGAAGAAATGTTTGTCGAAAGACTTTATAGCTTTGTTATTTGTGTCTTCATAAGTGTAGGAGTCAAATCCACAAATTAATTGCTTGACTGAAGTCCGATCCCCCCTTGTAAGTCGTTTTAGGGTCTCTTTTACATGAGACACCGATGTCATTCCTATCTTCCTCCAGGCGGGGAAGATGCGACAGCCGGACCACCGAAAATTGGTCTTCCCATCTCTCACGAGGGCGAAAACCATATAATCGGCTACAGACGACGACCATATGGCTTTCGTTTTCGAGGTGCTGATAGTCATCTTAAGAGGTTGGTAGTTGAATTGACACTGTCAACCACAGACTAAAAATCTCGAAGGGACTCAGCAATTTGGTCTAAACTTCGTGCAGGTGTCTCTGATCAAGTTGATGAGATGCCAAAATGAAGATGAAAATGCCATGGGTCTTCTTCTCACATGAGGTCATACGCCTGCTTGAAGTCAATGAAGAGATAATAGATACTACGGCCGAGTAAAAAGGATTTTTCCACGATCTCAAAGGATTTGTATATCCGATGAACCGTCAATCTGTTTGGCCAGAAACTAGCTTGATATTCTGGAGTAATCTCTGAAGATATGGCTCGTATACACCTACGAGTGGGCGTTAGAGCCGGATGGCGAGTAAGATTTCTGGGTCAGTGGTAAGAGCCTTTTTTATAAAGAAAAACGATCATGATCTCACGCACCCAGACAGGTGAATGATTTCAATCTTATGGGGTAGGTCAGCGAAGAGTTCATGATTTATTCTCCGAAGCTCAGGTTGAACTAACCAGGAACTACATTCTAATGCAAAAATAGGGCATCAAATAAGACCTAGAAATGGCTTTAGTCAGTCTTTAAGCCACTTTACAAATGAGCTTTGAGTGACAAAATTAAATTAAGAGAAGAAAGAAAAATATCGAGTTGCACAGTCATGGGATTGTTACTCATAGCAAAGTAGAGTTACTCATAGTCACACTGACGGCTTTTCATGCCACCATCGCCCCTAGTACAGTTAGTATTACAGTGACTTGTTCTAGTATGATTAAAATTGACCGCGCCTATTATAACGACCAGAATTTACTAAATCAAATTGAAGTTACCACATATACGAGTAAATTGCTACTCTTCCCTTCAAAATCATTTTAAGGCTAAAGTTTTATTTGTGCTTTCATGAAAATGAGAAAAAAGCATCAACAATAGCAAATAATTCGAAGCACAAAATTCTGTCTAGTTTTAATTTTAATTTGTACGAGCTCAATGGTTCCTGGTCATTTTCTGGGAAACGTTCCACTGACCCTAAAATAACATTTCCCTGGGAAATAGGATACCCTGTCCAATTTTCATGACAGGGGCACGACTAGTCGAACATGGAAAATTTGAAAATGCACATCAACAGCGTGGAAGGAACCTTTAGGAATGGGGTTCATGCACCCTCCCCTATAATCTAGAGACTTTTGTAACTTTCCCTAAAATCGCTCGATTTTCTTTATAATTTACATATGCTTTTGCAGTGTTTTCGCACTTGTGCCCCCCCTCCCTAAAAAAATATCAGAATCCGTGCCTTGGTTCAAAGTATCAAAATACATATTTATCTGATAAGTGCTAAAATGATAGCATTTGACCATTTATTCGTCCTTATTTTGATTTTTTAATTTGAACATATATATGGTGCTAAATGTATTTTCCCTGTTTTTTGGCTCTTCTTCCTTGTTATTGGACAGTTTTGCAAGGTTTAGCCCTCATTCAGCTTATATTCTTGGTAAGAGAACCCGTTTTATCCTTTCTCTAATTTTGCTTCTACTGCTAATATTGTTAATTTTACATTTTAGTTTTATGGCATATTTGTTTTTGTAGCTCACAACAACTACTTCCTAATACATTTGAACGATACTAAATAAGACTAAATTAAGTTTTTGTTTGAAAATCCTACTACACTTATGATTATTTTGTGACACCCTGTGAAGGAGAAAATAGGACGATTTTTTTTTTTTTTTTTACCAAACAATCAAAAAAATAAAATACTATTTTTTCTGGTCGTAATTATTTTATTACACTGAAAAAGGAAAAAACAAACAAATGAATAAAAATAGAGATACTAGGAGACGATAAGAATAAAACTGTGTAGGCTAGCATCTATTCCGTTCTGTTCCCTATAAGCATATAGGCTATCAACAAAATATTTTCATAAATTTTTATTGCCTATTAGAGACTAAGTGAGGTCCATCCAGCTCACTTTGAGGATCCTGGAAAATTGGTACACAAAATGATATTGTACGTTCCTAAGAACAGTAATAGCCGATCACAAGACCTCGTATATATAAGTATCTTGCCCATTATCAGGTCTGAATTATGGGCTATCTGACTTGTCCTCCTTATAGTCTTTAACTTCGGACCCTTTACTTTCATGCGAACTAGGACTATGACTGGCTCTTTTTTCCTTTTTGTTGCGTTTTTCCTTTTTACGTTTCTTCTTTTTACTTCTGTGACGTATTTCAGATTCTTCATAATCACCTTTTTTCGCTTTTCTTTCGCGCTCACGACTTCTGCTCCGACTATGCTTTAAACTAGATTTGCGTATCTTAACTTTTTCATTGTCTGATTTTTCCAAACTGACGCTTCGACTTCTTCTTCGATTTGATCGACTTCGGTTTCTATCCTTTGGCATTCGATGATGTTTTTCTTTCTTGTATTCAATATCGCGGCTCCTTGACTGTGACCTTGTACGACGTGTCTTTGACGAATACAGTGAGCCCCTTGACGAATATCGGGATGGTTCATATCTTTTTTCAGGCTTTACTATATCTATATGACTTTTAGTAATCACAGGTCCTCTTCCTCTATCCCTATCTTTTAAAATCTGTACAATGGGTTTTTTAAACGGCCTATCACGCCCTCCAAATCTCAGCTGCCCAGACTCCTTCCTTCCACCGAAACCTCCTCCTGAAAAAGTCAAATAAAATAAAAATCGACTCTATACATGAGTTCCAGATCTAACGTGCAGGAGTAAGAAAACACACATAATCCGGACACCAGAGAAGGGTGACACCAAAGACACATTAGTTTCACATCCTTTATAAAAAATATCATTTTTCTTTAGGAACAATTTTACTTTAGGAAATAACAATAGTTCCAAATAGATCCCATGGTAAAATAAAAGCTCGCATTACTAAGCTAGTGAAATACAGTACAGATGAAAAGACTAATATTTTGAATAGGAGAGAGGCTTAAATTTTAGCTTGAAAAGTTCCTGCCCTAAAAGTAAGGTCACTAAAGGACCCTTGTAATTGGTGATTTTTAATACTAAATATAAGCCAACTTATGAGGAGACGAAAGGGTTCTTAAATACAGTTTTGAGCCCCACTCCTCTATAAACTGGTAGTTTGGCTCAATGTCATATCTTCAATTCCATTTATTTGTTTCTAATACATATTACAAAAATTAATCATGCAAAAATGTGACTATATTGAGTAAGAAAAAAAAACAAAACAAAAAGAAACCCATAAACCCAAAAATTAAAAAAAAAAACAAAAAAACAAAAGGATTTTTATTTACTGGTCACAACTGTTGATGCATATTTGCTTCGTCTGGCAGACCAATGATGATTGGAACAAAACATAGCAAACTCCAGCTCAAAGACTACCTTACAAAATGTTATATAATGTATACCAAAATCAAAGCCTATCATAAAACTGAACTGTAAGTAATTCAGGCCAACGGGACATGAAGCTGATCGTTTTCCGAGACATACTTTCTTTTCCATTTTTTTAAAAAAATACATAAGATCTGCTTGAAACTTATGGAGTAATTTTTTAGTAGAAGGGACAGAGCAAATAGATTTTCTGAGTCATTCATCACTTTTTAGTCCTATCTAACTTCCACACTAAAGGGTCACCAGACTTCAAAATTTCATGTTCTTTGATTTCTCCCCAATCACATGGATTGACTCGTAAGCAAGGATTAAACTTCATATTCATCTTCAGCGAGGATACTGTTGCTAATTGGTCTATCTTGTATTCATTTTTCATATATTTTGGACCAAGGAAAATTGTTTCAATGCCAGTAATAATGCAATGCAATCACGTCGTGTCGCAATTATTGGTGAATTGTTTATACGGCAATGACTCGGTGACATACACATAAATTGTTCTTACTATCTAACCCATATAAAATAAATTATAGGAGTTATACTTGAGACAACACAACATAGCCTTCGCAGTCATTTTAGAAATAACGAAAGGTGATTTTTTAATGACAAAATCCCTGGTAGCCAGCTGCCAAAAAACGTAAGGTTTGATACGCCACTAGTCACTATTTACCTGAGTTGCTTCCACAGAGTTGTGTCTCTTGAATGTCCATTTAAAGTAATCAGAAGAAGGGCTTTTAGGGACAATATCCCTCGATAGACCAATCGAAATGGAGGTGGTGCGTCATACAAAGCTGTTCCTTTAAGTACTCATTGAGGGGTATATCCACATTAATTACTCCGACCGTGCCGTGTTTCTACCGGTTTTCCGTATTTGGTTTGCAGACGGCGATACAAGCGGAGATAGTTTCTCGGAGGGAGGGTAGTGGACGTAATTGTCAGCCGTTGATTCCATATCAAATTTGTCAGTTAAAGTTGTAAAGTTAGCCGATCGGTGCGCGCTAAAGCCCTTTTTATGGATCCTCTGAGGGGTGCCAGTAGAGTTTTACAAGCTCCTAAAGAAAGCGGATATCTACGAGGCATGCTTTTCAATTAAGGTCCGTTTGAAATTAAGTACACAACGAAAGATTATTTAAAAAAAGTTAATTTATTTTCAGAAAGTCCATACTTTGCTCTGTTTTTCGACAAGTTTTTTGAAACACTTATCATACCTCTCAACTAGTTTTAAAGTAACGTCTTTATAAGAACTTGCGGCCAGCTCCAATAACTAAGAGTTCATTGCTATTTTTACATCGTCGTCATCTTTTTAACGGTTGCCACTGAGGTGGCGACCGGTTGAACTAGAGACGAAACATGGGTTTTGCATATCACGCCCAAATCGAGGCAACAGAATATGGAATGGAAACACGCACACTTCCCTGAAAATTTGAAGACCGAACATCCTCTCTCCCAGCGCAAAATCATGGCGTTGGTGTTTGGGAACAGGCATGGTGTTTTTTTGGTCGACTTCATGCGACGGAGGAACCACTATCAATGCAGAGGCATACTGCCTAACCTTCAGAAGGCTCCGCAAAGCAATTACAAAAAAAAAAAAAAAAAAATGGCATGCTGACAAGGAAATTGTCCTTCTTCATAACAATACATGACCTCACATTGCTGGCCGGACCCGTAATTTGTGGGATAGTTTTGGCTGGGAAGTTTTAGATCACCCATAATACAGTTCTAATCTTGTGCCCAGTGACTACCATTCGCTTAACCATCTCAAGCAACACCTCAGTGGCAAACGTTACAATGATGATGACGACGATTTTTTTTAGAAAACTCCCAAAAGCGTCTAGCAGATGACTATAGATTCCCCTAGCTTGGAGTTTCCTCCAACAGGTCCTTGTGCCAGACTCAATCGAAAACTTTTCTAATAAAAGTTGTTCTTTTTTCTCTTCTTCACTTTTTTTTGTATTTATTTATATGATATTGATTATGAACGAAACGAAGCCCTCCTGGTAGATTATGCTCTGAGTAATGATCTTATGGTCGGCACAACTCAGTTTGAACATAAAACCATCCACAAACAGTCATAGATCTCGCCAGACGGCAGGACGAAGAACCAAATAGATCATCTCCTTATCTCGAGGAGATGGCGGACAAGTCTTCTGGACATACGTGGTTTCAGAGGGGCAGATGCCCAGTCGGACCACATCCTGATGGTAACAAAATTAAAAGTCAAGGTGAAAGCGCGCAAAAATACGGAATCGAATTCTGCGAAGCTTTATGATGTACATAAGTTATATGACCAAGAAACCCGAAGAAACTTTTGTATGGAGTTGAAGAACTCATTCGCTTTGCTTGAAATACAAAACTGCACAGACAATCCGGGAACAGCATGGCTAAACATGAAGACAACATGCAATCAAGTTGCTAAGGATGTGCTCGGATATAAGAAGAAACCGAAGGAAAGATGGATATCACAAGAAACTTGAAAACTAATCGATGAGAGCAATGACCTGAGACAGCAAATTCTCTCTGCTGGCGGCGACAGATTTTCAGTCTTCGCAAATGTCCTGTATAGAATGAAGGACAAAGAAATCAAGAAGTCAACAAAAGCTGACAAGCGGAGACTTGTGGAAGAGAAGGCTAGACTAGCAGAAGAAGCATCTAGGAAAGGAGACTCCAAAGCAGTTTAGAGGCTCAAAAATGAAATGCTAGGAAAGCTGTCCAGCAGATCCAGCCAAGTCAAAGATGAGAGCGTGGATGTTCTCACCGAAAATGAAAAAATTCACGAGAGGTGTGTGTCCCACATCGAAAAAGATTTTAAATAGACCGAAAAGCATCCCTTCTACGCCATTTCTTAACATGAAAATTGAAAAATACCCCCCCCCCCATCTGCGGAAATACTTGTTGCAGTGAAGAAACTCAAGAATGGAAGGTGGCCTGATGAAGACTGCATAACTTCGGAAATGATCAAGGCTTCAGTGGGGACATGCCTCTCAGTGTGGATAACACTGATTGCAGCAGTCTGGCAGTCCGAAAAGGTCCCTAGCGACTGGACCAAAGGGATAATTTTTAAGATATTTAAGCGAGGTGATGCACTTATCTGCGATAGCTGGAAAGGTGTAAACCTAATATCAGTACCAAGTAAGGTTGTAGCGTTTGTAATACTCGAGCACCTGAAAAAGCACTCGACCCGTATCTGAGAGAAGAGCAACATGGCTTTCGTACAGGTAGATCTTGTTCAGACCTCATATTCACGCCCAGGACTCTGATAGAAGAAGCAAATGACTGGTCCAACAAGATATACATGCTCTTCATTGATTTTGAAAAGTCCTTCAATTCTGTGGACCGTTACACACTCTGGGAAATTCTACAGTGTTATGGTGTCACCAAGATAATAATAAGTTTGATCATGACCTTTTACAAAAATGACCATGACCTTTTACAGGAGAGATTACAAGAGATGTTTATCGCCGTTTTCATTTGTCATTTTAATGGACTATGTTTTTCGAGAAGCGACTGGCTTTGTATTAAAAGTCGGAAATAAAATCCTCTCGGACCTGGACTTTGCGAATGATGTGGCACTTCTGGAAAGGACAAAGCAGCGACTCCAGGAGCTCCGTAGCAAAGGGAGTGTTAAAGTGGAAAAAGTTGGCCTAAACATAAACACATACAAGACTAAATTAATGACAACACCATGCTCGCCAGTCGAGCTCCTGTACAAAAATCGTTGAGTCGAACAAGTTCATGAACTTAAGTACCTCGGAAGGTGGGTTAATTACACAGGAGAGGTGCAAAATGAGTTCAAAGAAGAATTGGCATGGCAAACGCTGCTTTCAACAAACTTAAGCCAGTATGGAAATTAAAGAAGTACTCGTTTGCACTAGAGCTGTGACTTCTCAATAGCAACGTTTTTTCCGTGCTATTGTATGCCAGTGAGTGCTGGAAACTGGATGTTACGACAGAGAAAAGACTCACAGCTTTCAGAAAGACGTGCTTGAGACGCATGCTGAATATCGGTTGGCATAAAAAAGTCAGCAACATCGAGGTCCGCAGAAGAGCTGGCCAGCCACTATTACTGAAGAGATTAAGAAGAAGAGATATCTTGGCCACCTCCTTCAGACGGAGGACTCCAGAATCCCGTACCAGGTTCAACAATGGCATCCGCGTGGGCGTCGACAGAAGGAAAGACCGAAAAACAGGCTCGGACGCACGTACATCGTGATCTACGCAGTGCTCACCCATCACTACAACCCCAGTGGGAGGATGTACTCGCCGCAGCGCCAATACGTGACGTTTACCGAGGCTTCGTCAATGCCCTATGTGCCACAGATGGCTTAGGAGGACCTAAGTTCTAAGTGAGTTCTATTGATTATGTGAATTACTTAATTTATTGAGCCACTAAGCACAGGTTATTGGGTCTTCTAGCAGTGGCTATGATTGTTTAATTGATTTGCTGTTTTGTAAAATGATTAATAATAAAGGAGGAATCATTCATTCATAATACCCTGCCTATATTGCCCATACAGCTTATAAGGTTATTCGCCTCCCACTATGTTACAAGTTCTTATTGGACATACCCTCACAAACCCTACCAATGCCAGAGAGAAGGCTTATCGGCCTATGTCAGCAAGTAAGGTTAGTGTTACTCTCTGGTCCAAGAACAGGAATAACGCGGGCGGACTTCCGTACCCTTAGGAAGGATCTAGAATGAAAGCAAAGCCGAAAGAATGAGGATAGAGAGCCATCTAGTTCGGCGTTACAGTATTTGAGGACAACATTTATTATCACTGAAAATGTTGGGCTAGGTTTTATGTTTTGTGGCGAAGTAATAAAACATTAAGCTTATGCACATAGTGGATATTAAAAGTCACAAAATTGGATTTGATGTCAGGATACAAAGAAAAGAGAAAACAGCGTATTTTGAGACTGTCTTTAAGGACAGAATCGTCATTTCAAAAAAACAAAACAAAGAACAATATTGGGGTATACCATTTTAAAAGTTCTAAGGGGTACAACCACAGCTTTCAATCAAGGGTAATGAAGCAAAATCAAAGTGTTGTTCTCGCAGTACGTTTGTCAGCAAGGCTAACGATAGGTTATGCGACACTTCCTTTTGCCCTAGCAAGGTTAACCTAATTATATTAGGGTATTGAAAAATTTCGTTATAAACAAACAAAATCAAATGGTATAAAAGTATTTTAACATAGAACATTGGTTTATATGCGTATAAAGGTTGAAAATCTGATTCTCTGAGGTTTTCATTCCACTGCTTCTATTTAAATGAAAACAAATGAGTTTTTTTGTTAACACGGATTAGAATCGCTTTTTACACAGTATTTTATGTACTAGAGAAATCCTGTACAGCGTCGCCAATGCTTCCAAGTAAACTGTATTAGAACAGCATGTTAAAAAATTTCAGGAACCAGAGGAAAATTTTAGATACACTCAAACCTGAACAGATATTTGAGTCATAAAGGAGCAAGTAAAACTCTAACGTACCCAAAAATTTGTATTGTACTAAAAGTTCCAAATATACCGACTTATACCAGGACCTCTAAATTATACCAAAAACGATTTGAATGTACCGCGTTGGCAACTTTGATTCTGTATTCGGCCCATTGTTTATCGTATCTGGAGGAGAGTTTCCATATAATTCAAAGAACGGATTTGGATTTATCCTGAACTGCTGAGTTTTTCAGGGTAAATAAAATCAATTTCTAACTTAATATAAAGCTCCTTAGGAGCTTTACATGCCTTACGAGTAATACAAATAAGTAAAATAGCCTACTTATTTGTATTGATTTTATTGCCCTAATACTCTTTCTCCAAATATTCTGGTCCGAGGGAATAAGAGATCCAGACGATAAATTGACGGTCCTGGCTTAGGGGAGGGTGATTGTAAGATGAAAATATAACTGTTTTGATTTTAAATCCCTTTTTCTGCATAAAACTGCTTTATTGCGAAATTACAATCATTGAGAAATGAATTTAATGCTAAATATTTTATGTAGCGAAAACTCAAAGTTAAGTGTTTTGCAAAGAAAAGACATACTGACTCTTCAAGTTCTCTCACTAAAGAAGGCCTATCTCACCTTTAATGACGCGATCAAGTGTTTTGAATTTCCAGTTTTTGACAAAACTTGTCTCGTACGAAGGTTTTAAGTGTAGCGGTTTAAACTGTCAAAGTCGATGTTCAAGGCTGTACTTAAAGACTTTTCACATTATACAAGTTCAGTCGGAAACGAGAGATTCAAGACACTCAATAGCATCATTAAAGGCGATAGGCGAAATAGAATCACTTTAAGAAGTAAACTTCAAGAGTTGGAAAGTTTCTTGTTCTAAAAAAACACTGGTTCAAGATTTTCTCTGCATAAGAGGTTCGGAGAAAAATTATTTTCCGAAAGAAAATAAAGAACAAATTCGTGACTTAATAATCAAAAGAGTCTTTCTATATACATGGTTTCTCAATTGATATGTCAAAAATACAATAGAAGTTTAATATATTTATGCAGTTTGGAAATTTCATTTCTAAAATATAATATCATTTAAATGTAGGCCAACATGCATATGACTCATTTAAACGGTGAATAAAATTTTGCATGACGCTTCAGCGTTTAGAAACTGGTATAGTTGTCAGAAATAAGCCTCGTCATCACTATCATCACCAAATTAACCTTGCCAGAAAACAAGATGTCAAACAAAGTGCAATCAGTCATATCATGAACGAGCTGCAGCCTATGATTCGAATCCCAAGGAGTCAATTCTTATACAAATTGGATTTTGTTAGGGTGCAGTTTAAAGTCTTTTCCTCAGAACTCGATGCAGTGATGACCTATTCAAATTTGAAAAACATTTGCAAGCTTGCGAATGGAGGGATTAGGATTGTTCCCAGTATTGAACTAATATCCCAAAACGTTTTTATACATTTTCAGATAAGAAGAACACTTGAAACATCATTCACATGATGCAATCAATGATCACTAGAAAACTACTACTACTACTACTACTAACAATTCACCGCAGCACCAAGCCGCCTGAGGCCAAAACAGCTACACACGCTCCTCCTCCATCCCAATCTATTCCAATTTTCCCTTATTACACCCTCCCACGAAGTTCCCATTTCCTTTAAATCTTTCTTTATGACGTCCTCCCACGCCAGACGAGGACGATCTGCTTCCCGTTTAGCCCAAGACGGTTGGCCGAAAAGAACAATCTTCGGCAGTCTGTCATCTTTCATCTACACAACGTGCCCTAGCCACCTCAGCCTTTCTTTCATTATAGCCCTAGAGAACGGCATTGAACCACATTTTTCGTACAGCCGTATTTTTTCGTATTGTTTGAAATACGGTCAGTCAGCCGGGTACCCAGAACAATCCTTAAGCAATTTCTCTGGAAAACATCTAGCAAATCTTCATCCGCTTTTCAGAGCGCCCATGCTTCAGAGCCATATTTGACCACTGTCATCACTGTAGCTTCTAATATTCTAATCTTGGTTTGCAGGCTTATCTTCCTATTCTTTCAAACTTTTTTAACTGTGAAAAAACAAGTTACTGAAGCCTTGGCTATTCTACTTTTGACATCTTCACTGCTCCCACCCTCTTTACTAATAATACTACCAAGGTAAGTGAAGCAGCCCACCTGATCAATCATTTCATTAACCAACGTCACCTTTTCATGTTCACTTATTCCCAGCCTTAGTGACCAGCCTTAGTGCGAGTTCTCCTGAACTCGCTGCTCAAACTTTCATCTAGGATGCTTAAATCATCAGCATAATCTAAGTCCAGGAGACTTTTTCCTCTCCATTAAAATTCCGTGGTCTCCCATTGCAATTCCTGTGCTCCTTAAGCCGAAACCCGTCAAAATAATCCATATAAAGGGGGATAGAACACAACCCTGCTTAACTCCTGATTTAATACAAAACCAACTGCTAACCTCATTTCCTACCTTAACCACAACAGTGTTATTCTCGTACATAGCACTAATCACTTTAACCCCTTGATGCCTGAAGGTTCCCTCAGGAACCACAAATTTCAGAATTTTTTATTATCAAAACTACACAAGCTAGCCCCTCAGGGTTGCTATCATTTTGTGATAGTCAACGAGCTCTATTCCCAGTATTTTTTTTTCAGTTTATGATCGTCTGCCTTTGGGTGAGATAATCACGGTCGAAGTAAGTACATTTTGCCTCCTTGGATTTTTCTGAAAGGTGGGTGTGTATTTTTGTAATTGACAAAGTAGTGTTTTGTTCTAGAGTTTTTATTTCCCTGACCTGGCAGAGAAGAAGGTCTGACAGTTCAAATGAAGTGTCGTTTGCATCTATAGTGTGAAAATTAAGGGAAGGGAGGGGCCCTATAAATCGTGGTTCCTAGAGGAACCATCCGTCAGAAATGGAAACTTTTCAGGCGACTGAACGTATATGGAGTGTGGTATGCTAAGATATCCCGCAACCACTGTTCTTAAGCCAATATCATATAATTTCTGATGATTTGACCATACTAAATAGGATATGTAGCTCCGAGGAGCTTGAGCTTGGGGATTCCATTGTCAATAGTAAAATACTAAACTTTCTGTAGCTAAATTACGAAATTTCCTGTAGATACAATTAGTAAGATTGGCTAAGTTTCTCAACCAATATGTCTTTTCTAGGGTTGCAATGGACGAATCTACATCCATTGCACCAAAAACAGCGGAAGATGAGTACTCTACAATTATGAAGAAACTACGTTCACGCCCAATTTCATTGGCACAAGCAGTGAATTTTGTTCTTTGTCCAGAGAATATTTCTGACCTCGAAAACCTGCCAAGTGAAGATGAAGACCCATCTGATCCGCAATTTATTCCTCCTGGAGAATTTTTCGAAGAACTGCTCGAAGCTTAATTATAAACTGGTCGAAATAAGGCCAAAAACTGTGACAGTCAGGATGAGTCTCAAGCTAATGGAGGTGAAGAAACACAACCACAACAAGCCCCAAGTATTCCTACTTCCAAACCGATGAGACGACGAGACATTTCTTGAAGGAAAGTAGATTTTATCCCACCAGACACACTGTGGAAAGGTCAGCTTTGAGTCGACCAAGAAATGAGCGGCAAGACCCCATTGGAATATGTCATGTTGTTATTCGATAATGAAGTAGTAAGCAACATACGCGATCAGACGAATATATATGCAATTCAGAAAGAAGGCAAGCAGTTAGGCGTTTCTTTGAATGACATAAAGTGTTCCCTGGGAGTCCTTGCGTTTACAGGAATAGTGAAAATGCCCTCCTATCGCAACTACAGGTCAAACGAAGCTCGTTACTTCGTGCTAACCAAGGCTATGTCAAGTGACAGATTTGAACTGATAGAGAAGTATTTGCATTTCAATGACAATGTATCACAAAATCCTCAGGGGGACCCTGATCATGACAAGATTCATAAAACTCGTTCCTTGATAGAAAAGGTTTGAGCCGACTGCATGAAGATACATCCGGAAGAACACCAGGTCATTGATGAGCAAATAGTTCCAACGAAGCAGCGAATATCGCTGAAGCAGTACAATCTGAAAAAAACGCATAAGTGGGGATAAAAGTTCATCTCCAGAGCGGAAATAAATGGATTTGTGTATGATTTAGAAATTTAAACTGGCAAGGGATCAATTGATACAAGTGATTTGGGGGTTGGTGCTGACTTTGTCCTCCAACTTGCGAGGGGAATCCCAAACCACATGAACTACAAGCTCTTTTACGACAACTGGTTTCCGTCACTAGACCTGGCCCAAATCCTAAATGACCCGGGTATACTTACACTGGCTACAGTTAGAGTAAACAGGTTAAAAGGCTGCGCTTTGGAACTAGATAGCAAAATGAAAGCGCAAGGAAGAGGCTCGTATGACTGGCGGGTGGAAACGCAGTCGAATGTTGTAGTGGTGAAGTGGTATGATAATAAGCCGGTTCACTTGATATCAACCTATGCAGCTGTGGATCCTGAAGATACTTGTGAGAGGTGGGATGGCAGGCAAAAAGAGCCTATAGAAATGAAGAGACCACACTGCGTGAAGGAATACAATTGCTTTATGGGTAGTGTCGATCTTGCCGATATGCTGATATAGTTGCACAGAATTGACTTTAAGTCCAGAAATAAGTGATACATGCGAAATTTCTCTTTCTTTTTTGACTTTTCCCTTGTAAATGGGTGGATCCTATATCGCAGGTGTCTTCCTACTGGACAAAAACCTATGAACTTGCTGCAGTTTAAAAGGGACATTGCACGCGCCTTACCATCTGGCGCATCCTCAGCGACACCTAAGAGAGGCGAACCACTCAACAAAGCTCTATCCCAAATTTTCCTACACCAAATTTACCTTGGCTAGGATACCATCTATCCATATTTCTACCGACATGGCCGTTAAAAGCTCCTAGTAAAAACATCATATTTCTACCTGGGTGATATAGAACAAATTCTATATCACTTAATTTCATGCTTCCTACCCCTGGGATATGAGTTTCTGAAACACCTAGTATGTCCAATTCAAGTCGTCTGAATTCATCAGTCAAAATGTTGATACGATGGTCATTTTTTAACGTTGTAACATTCCAAGTTCCACTTGAAATCTGTCTTCCGCTTGAATCATCGAATCATCATTTATGTAAAATTCTCGCAAAAAGAATGCGCGGTTTGCTTCCAAGAATCATTTCATACTGACTGAATTTCAGAAGTTCAGGCAAGCGATGAATGTGATCTCCCCTATCCGATTTGTTGCACATGAGCAGAGAGCTCTTCAAATATCAACTTTCTTTTGACAAACCCCGTGGAAGGGGAATCCCGAATCCTTTAACCCCTCCCCCAAGCTATGACCCAATCCTATCGAAATAAGGGACATCTGATTTAAGGCTTATGTTCCTTGCAAAAGTTTTCAATCGGTTATTTTTCAGTAAGTTCCAATAAGTTTTCAATAGGTTGTTTTTTTTACTAACCCTAAGGTTTTAATTTTTTAACGCAAGACCATCATTTTCTGCCATGCGATAGCTGAATTCAGTTTTATCCATCCACGGAAACACTTTTGAAATTTGCTTTGTACATTTTAGTTTAAAAATACAGCAAAAAGTGTTTTAAAGGTGACAAAAAAAAAAGGAAAGATTACTTATTTTCTAAGCAAGAACAGATCGTGCTGTAAGGCCATGCGATACCTTAAAAACTCATTTTAAAAGCCTGAGCGTCGATTGACCGTCTCAAAGACTATTGAAACCGGAGTTTTTCGTATCCGACATTTGAACTATTTTTAACAAAATGTCTATCTAAAAATTTTTATCAGATGGGTTTGGAAAAAGAAGGCATAGGAAGGGGGGCTAGTTACCCTCGGATCTCTTTTGACTATTAAAAGTGAGATTGAACTTTCAATTTCCAATCAAATGAGCCCTCTATGAAGTTTATACGAGCATCCCTTTCATAAGGACCATATATGCCCCAGGGCATAACTTACAACGCCTACCCCCGGGCCCTGGGGGTTGTGTGGACACCTGGGTTTTTGTTATCTGATTTTTCAACAATTTTTAACTTAATGGTTGTCTTAAAGTTTTTATCAGATGCATTGGGGGAAAAATGGGCGTGGGGGGGGCTAGTTACCGTCCAATCTCTTTTGACTCTCAAAAACTGAACTAGAACTTTCAATGTCCAATCAAAATAGCCCTCTCTGAAGTTTTTAAGATCATCCCTTCCATAAGAACCATACATTCCCCCACGGCTTATCTTACAACGCCTGCCCTCGGGCCCTGGAGGGCTGTGTTCACCCCGGAGTTTTCGTTATATGGTCTTTGAACTATTTTTAACGGTAATTTTTATTTTAATGGCTATCTCAAAGTTCTTATCGGATGGATTTGAGGAAAATAGGGCGTGGAGAGGGGGGGGGGTAGCTGTCCTCCAATCTCTTTTGACTCTTACAAAGTGAACTAGAACTTTCAATTTCCAATCAAATGAGCCGTCTTTGAAGTTTAAACGACCATCCCTTCCATCAGAACCATATATGCCCCCAGGTTACCCTCTGATATCTTTTAACGCTTATAAAGTGAACTAGAATTTTCGATTTCCAATCAAATGAGCCCACTATAAAGTTTGTACGAGCATTCCTTCCATAAGAACCATATATACCCCCAGGGCATAACTTATAACCCTTTCCCTGAAGACTGTGGGAGGAGTGTCCTGCTCAAAGATACAACTTCCAGAACTTTCAACTACGTTGAACAAAATGGCTATCCAATCAAATATAAATCCAATCAAAATAAATTTTGATTGGATGTTTTTGATGGTGGGCGTGGAAGGGATTTTAGTTGCCTTCCAATCGCTTTCGACCATTAAAAAGGTTAGTAGTCATTTAAATTTCCAATCGAATGAGCTCACAGATTCTATGAAAGCCTTATATGCCATAAGGACATAACTTACAACCCTTGCCCTGAGGGCTGTCGGGTGGGGGGGGGGTGTCATCCTCAAAGACCTAATGTCCAGAAATTTCCCTTTGAAGTTTATACAACGACCCCTTCCATATGAAGTGCCTCTGGGAAAAAAAATAAATAAAGCATTGGAGCTGTATGGTCTTCACTTTCTTTTGACTATTAAAAAGTGAACTCGAACTTTCAGTTTCCAATCAAATGAACCCTCTCTGAAGTTTATACAAGCATCCTTTTCAGAAGAGCCATATATGCCATAGGGCATAGATTACAACACCTGCCCCCGGGCCCTGGGGAATTGCGTCGACACCTGAGTTTTTGTTATCTGACTTTTGAACAATTTTAAACTTAATGGCTGTCTCAAAATTTTTATCGGATGCATTCGAGAAACAAAGGGGCATGGGGGGGGGGGGGCTAGTTGCCCTCCAATCTGTCTTGACTCTCAAAAACTGAACTAGAACTTTAGATTTCCGATCAAATGAGCCCTCTCTGAAGTTTTTACAAGCATCCCTTCCATAAGAACTATAGATTACCCCAGGGCATAACTTACAACGCCTGCCCTCGGGCCCAGTGGGGCTGTGTCGACCCCGGAGTTTTCGTTATATGCTCTTTGAACAGTTTTTTTTTTTAAATTGCTATCTCAAAGTTCCTATCAGATGGGTCTGAGAAAAAGAAGGCGTGGCGTAGGGGGGGGGGGCTAGGTGCACTCCAATCTCTTTTGACTCTTAAAAAGTGAAATAGAACTTTCAATTTCCAATCAAATGAGCCTTCTTTGAAGTTTATACGAGCATCCCCTCTATAAGAACCATATATGCCCCCAGGGCGTAACTTACAACGCCTGCCCCCGGGCCCTGGGGGGTTGTGTCGATACAGGAGGTTTTGTCGTATGATCTTTGAACTGTAAACTGTTTTGTCGTATGATCTTTGAACAAAATAGCTCTCAAAATTTTTATCGAATGCATTTGGGAAAAAGGGCTGGGGGGGGGGGGCTGGTTACCCTCCGATATCTTTTGACGCTTAAAAAGTGAACTAGAACTTTCAATTTCGAACCAAATGAGCCCTCTCTGAAGTTTATACGAGCATTCCTTCCATAAAAACCATATATGCCCCCAGGGCATAACTTATAACCCTTGCCCAGAAGATTTTGGGGGGAGTGTCCTGCTCAAAGATATAATTTCCAAAACTTTCAACTACGTTGAACAAAATGGCTATCTCAAAATGTTGATTGGATGTGTTTGGGGAAATGGTGGGCGTGGAAAGGGGTGTTAGCTGCCTTCCAATCACTTTCGACTGATAAAAAGGATACTAGTCATTTAAATTTCCAAATGAACCCTTTTTGAAGTTTCTACGACAGCGCTTTCTATAAGAACCTTATACGCCCCCACGGCATAACTTACAACCCTTGTCCTGAGGGCTGTGGGGGGAGGGGAGTTGTCATCCTTAAAGACCTAATTTCCAGAATCTTCAACTACGTTGAAACAAGTGGCTATCTCAAAATTTTGATTGGATGTGTTTGGGGAAAAGATGGGTTTGAGAGGGGGGTTAGTATCACTTTCGACTATTAAAAAGGGCTAGCCCTTTGAATTTTCAATCGAATGAGCCCGTTTTGAAGTTTCTACGACAAAGCTTTCTATAAAAAGCTTATATGCCCCCAGGGCATAATTTACAACCCTTGCTCTGAGGGCTGTGGGGGGAGTGTCCTCCTCAAAAACATGATTTCTATCTGGGAATCAACTACGTAGAAAAAAATGGCTATCTAAAAATTTTGATCGGATGTGTTTGGGGAAATGGTGGGTGTGGATTGGGTGTTCGTTGCCTTCCAATCATTTTTGACCCTTAAAAAGGGCACACTAGAACTCTTGATTTCCAATCGAATGAGCCCCTTTGAAGTTTATAGGACGATCCCTTCCATATGAATTGCCTCTGAGGAAAAAAAAGAAATAAATAATAAAATATTGGAGCCGTATGGCCTATACTATAGGCAACGCTATAGCGTTGCCTCTGATTTGCTAGACATCTCCAATACAGGATGACGAAGTGACCAGTACCCACAATTAAGATTACCTGTCTAAGCGACATTAAATGAACTATCCCATACTTTATCTGCATACCCCTAACGCCGGAATAAGACTTTGCCTTCAATCTCAGTTTCATTCAACTTCTCTTTCTATTTGTCTCTATATATTTTGATTCTTTTCACAGTTTCCCTGCATAGAATTGTATATTCATCCCTCAATAAAATTTAGCGAATTACATAAGAAAAATATCTTATCAAAATAATGACACACAGTACAAAAAAAAAAAAAAAAAAAAAAAAAAAAAAAAAAAAAAAAACTAAGTGACTAGTTGATTGTCCTTCAAGTTACTTTTGGCGGCTCTAAAATCCTTTGCACACATTGCGGCTGCGTCCCTTTTTGGACAAAATTGTTCAAATCATTTTTCTTTGCCTTATTTTAATTTTGTTTCTTCTGGGGAAATATTTGCCAAAGAAAATATCCCCGTTAATTAAGATAATTACGTAGGGAAAATCATGCTATAGATAAGCTTTATTTTAAAACCATATATTAATATGCCAGTTAAAAAAAAACAACAATGTAGCCAATTTCGAGGTCGGTCCCCGGCATGGCTAAGCGGCAGGATTGTATATATTGATTTTCATTGTCGCTTGACTTCTAACCGTAGACAATTCTTCTTGATGTCATAGCTTCACCATAGGTTTGATACAACCATCCTGAATTTGTTTATTTATGCACAATTTTTTTTTTCTTCAAAACGGCTCCATATTTTCTTTTTTTTTGAAAATTAACACCCTGAGATTTTCTGGTCTGAAAAAACGATCTAGATTGGTCACGAGTTTGAAAAAATTCGTTTTGACCCATATTTAAAAAAAAAATAAAATTAATGCGAATGACGTCTTATTTAATTACATTTAAAGAGCCGCCCATCCCCCCCCTCAGGAGTCGTCGTATCGTTTTTGGTATCTATGACACATGAAACATTACACAAGATACAAACCCCTCTGAACAACTAAAGAAAAGCATGGAACAAGAAATAGGTAAAATCATATTGAATTGCAAAGAAAAACGTTGCACAACGGGATGTGCTGTTAGAAGACAAAGCAAAATTACAATGGAATGAAGGAATGTGTCAGTTTAGCGTATGTGAATCTGTGCTTGATAAAAAAGAAGGAGGAACTAATACTTGATGACACCTGCAAAATTACACAAAATGACAAATGATCTGAACAGCTAAAGAAAAACACATGGAACAGAAACAAAGCATATTGAATTGTAAACGAAAATGTGACTCAAAACTAAAGGACAACATGATAATAGATATTTTAGAAAATTACAAATGAATAAGGAACGTGTTATTTTAGAGCCTGTAAGGGGTAAGCAGGAAGGAGGAATTAAATTCACGACATAATCTTTTTATTCGATTGAAATGGAAGATTTGGCACCCTATGACTTGAAACTAAAGAATAAAACGATGATTGTGCCAATATATATTTTAGACATTTCAGAGAGCATGGGCATTGGAAAATTCTGGTTGTTGTTGAATCATATAACAACGCGATTAAGCATAAAAAAATGACATAAATATGACAACCGGGGAAAAGCTGGGAAAGAAGAATCTGAACAGGTAAAGTAAAAGGCATGGAAAAAAGTCGGAGGTAACGATGCACAAAAATGAAGCGAAAACAAGATCTGCGGCTTGAAGACATGTGACAACCAGCATCACAACGAATATGTCGAATCGTAAATGAATCCTTTGGTTAGAAGAGAAGCAACAGTGAGAATAACAACGAGTCCGAAAAGAATAAAAAATCCTATAAAATGGATAATTCTTTGGTGCACCAACATGAAGGAGGAATTGATTTGACGCCAAAATATAAAATAAAATAGTGGACCCTTGAAAGACTGGGTGGGTGGGTAGTGCACCACTCTCCCCTCAAGACGGATTTTTATAAATATTCCTACATTTCCTTAGGTTTCCAAGCTTCTTCAAAATCTGAGTTTCAAAATTCTAGAGGTGTATTTGAAATAGACTGGCCCTTGGCCATCACTTCACAAAGCTACAATTCGATTCTTTTTGGATCACAATTAAAAACATTTACTTCAAAATCCTTAATAACTGTATTATTCTAACATCTAGTGATAACCATGATGACGCGTGTCATTTGCCAATCAAAGTATTTAGGTTTTTTTTTAAATATCTGTGAGTAGCCGAAAAACCCAGTCTTTATACTTTATTTTCTTTATTTTCTTATACTTTCTTTAGTTTGCTGTATGAAAATCCATATTTCAGAAATTTTATATTTTTCTCAATACAAACCTAGTCTTCTTGGTATCCAGCCGGGCATTGTTCTCGCCACTTCATATTCAACAATTATTTCTTTTCCATCAATGATTTTCTTATTCGCCCTTCGATATGCTTCATCTGCAGACGACGAGCGTTCAAATTCAACAAAGGCATAACCGCGAGGAAAACCTGTTACAATGTCTCTGACAAATCTGAAACTTCGAATTCTGCCATACTTTTGAAAAACCTGAAAAGAAAGTCTCATCAATCTTTACATTGGCACGCATAAACGTGTTTTATCGACATTTAAGCTAAGAGTGTAGGCGATTCGTCTAGCAGGATGTAACGGAGCTGACCCACTAGCGATTCTAGGCCTTATAATCTGGGGGGGGGGGGGTCAAGGTATACTACAAGAGTATTAAAATATAATATAAAATAGGATGAATCAGGGAAAGTCCGACAGTGGGGTAAGTCCGATACCGACCTTCAATTTGTCTATGGTCCATTGTATCTGTGGGAGGCTTTCATATTTTCTTCCATATTAGTAGCAGTAGGCAACAGTGCCATAAACTTCCGGCAGAGTTAGCACGCTTTCTGTTCAGAAGGTTTTGAAGTTTTTTGGACGGCGTTTTTTTAGGAACACAGGTAACTGACTTAACTGTAACTTATGCAGATTATAAAGTAAGAGAGATAGAGAATTTTTTTTTTAATTTCTTAGAAACTAGAAGACCAGGAGCATCTTCCTGATTTTTTAAAACAAGCTAATGTTATTAGTTGAACAGATAAGAGGGGTGTCGGTCTTACCCCCGAAAAAGCCCATCTGGGGAAAGTCCGACATGTCAGTCTTACCCCCTACGGGGGAAGTTTGGCTGGGGTGTCGAACTTACCCCATGTTACCAAAGATCGATATTTTAAATGGTAGAACAGATTCTAAGCTTTAGATAATAAAGGTTGAAGCCAATAACCATACTTAGATGGCTCTACTAACTTAGTAGAATGTAGTGTTGTGTTGATCATTCATGTATTGCAGTTCTGTGCCTGCTTTCGTTTATCTTTCTCCCTTGTAATTTTTTTCTATCTTAACCTTTACTTGTGACCTGCCGTGCAAAAAATGTAGCAAAGTAGAAATGCTACTTGGCAAGTATCAAATTTGTTGGCAGATTTTGTCTGAAAATACCCTTTTTACATATAAAATAATTTTTGCTCAAAGAAAAAGTGTCAAAACACAAGTCGTGCTCCGCCGTGCAAAAAGTGGGATAGCATAGTAGCAATGCTACTTGACAGTTTTCATGACCTAGTAAAATTTGTTGGCAGATTTTTTTTCAAAAATACCAGTGCTTCCACTATCCCCAAATTTTTTGGGATTTCCCCCAAAATCTTCTCATAAACATTCTCAAAATCGGTTCCCCCAAAATCCCCTTTCTTTCAGGGTTGCCACCCCTAGTGATTTATCACTGACGAAAATCCACCCCGAGTAACTATTACTTTCACTTGACTAGACATAATTTTTCATTTTCAAAAGTTTATGTCTCAATTATTTACTACACATCAAAACCAGGCATAGATCATTGAATTACTGACCTTTCTTCCTATGCTAGTAAAAGTATACTGACCTTTTTATAGTTGTCGTACAGTGATCAATGAATATTAAGAATGCAGTTGGGTGTGTATTATTTTTATAATACCAATACCATTGGAGTGTACAACTCAATCCATAAACTATCAGCAGTAAGCTATATACTGTATACTTAAGACTTTGAATACTATACACCATTAGCAGTATTAGAGTAAATATGATACAGTACTTTAATATGATTAAATATGATTCAGAAAACTATTGATATTTCTAACTGCAAGCTATACTAAGTTACATTTGTTACTTTTCTGTAAATTTTACCTATAGAAAAACTTTTTGCTCAAAGAAAAGCTGTCAAAACACGGATTTTGCTGCTAAAGTGTTGGCAGCTTTTGGAATTCTTTGCACACCTGCTTGTGACAGATTTTCGAATACATTCATCAATTCATTCATAATTCCCCTTCGAATAAATTCATCCATTCATTCATAATTCCTTTGTCTTTTCTAGATGCCTAGAAATTATGTTCGGAAAACACAACGCGGGGTTGGAGGAACATATGATGCAACTCAGCTACAAAACGCGCTAGCAGAGATATCTTCAAAGAGAATGTCTATGCTAAAGGCTTCGAAAGTATTTCAAATACCGCGCACTACCTTGCATGACCATCTTATGAAGAAGACACAAAGTCAAAAAACCAGTTTGTGGTGGAGGGAGGAGCCAAGAAATTCCTGCTGAAATAGAAAAGGATATGGCTCAGGGTCTCCGAATACTTGAAAAGTGGGGCATAGGTCTCAGCAAGCAGGAATTTTTTGACCAAGTCCAAGACTATCTCATCAAGAACGAAGTTCAAACAAGATTTAAGGACAACCAACCTGGACCTGGTCATGACTGGTGGGTGGGGTTCAAGTGCCGAAACAAATTTCACTAAAGAAACCAGAAAGGTTAGAAAACAAAAGATTTTTGCAGCAATATGACCCCTTCATAATGTATGGTTTTTATGAGCTGTTGTATGAAACTGCCATGGTGATGGATATTCTTGACAATCTCCAGTGCTGGTTCAATTTGGACGAAACATCTTTCTGCAGGGATCCTGGCAACACGAAAGTTGCTGGAGCCAAAGGCTCACCAGCCACTCGTAGAACAGGTGTTAATGGACGTGAAAATACAACTTTCTTGGCTTGTATCGATGCAAACGGAGAAAAACTCCCACCTCTAATAGTTTTCTCTGCAAAGAATACCTGGACCTCATGGATACCTGTAGATGGAGCTTACCCTGGTGCATCTTACTCATCTACCAATAAAGGGTGGATGACGTCTGATCTCTTTATGAACTGGTTTGAATTCCAGTTTCTTCCTCATGTAAAGGGAAAGGCACTTCTCATCTTAGATGGACATGGCTCACATCTTTCTCTTGCTCTTGCAAAACTTGCAAACGAAATTAACGTGACAATTCTCCAGCTACCTCCACATGCTTCAACCTCTCGATAAAGTGGTTTTCAAGAGAATGACAGTCTCTTATGATCAGAATCTCTTGAAATGGCAGAGGGAGCACACTGGCAACATTCTGTCAAAGAAGGATTTTGTATGTCTCTTATCAAAAGTATGGCATACCTATCTCACTCCTAGTCTGATCGAAAAGTCGTTCAAAGCAACTGGAATCTTTCATCTGAGTGTTCCAATGAGAGTAAACCCATCCGTAATTGACCAGACCAAGTTTGAACCTACCAAGTTGAGACGCTATGCACAAATGAAAAAGGAGCAAGAGGAAAATTCAGGCACATCTAAAGTCACAACCACCGTCAACACTTAACTAGAAAAAATTACCTTTTCTGTTACCATTAGTCCAAGGAAGTTGCTTGGCAACCAATCAAAAACTTTTGAAGAGATTCTTCTTGACTCAATCAAGCGGCCCGACCTACCATCAGTTTCAGGAATAGAATAACGGAAGAAAATTGCAAATCAAAAGAACATATAGAGGTGCTTAAGATGGAAGAAAATCTGAAAGCAAAAGGCAAAGGGAAGAAGAAAAGTTCAGATGGGAAGGGTATAAAATCGAAAAAAATTCTTCCTAAGAGGGAAGCCAATAGAGATACGGGTGATAGCGAATCAGACATCAGCCTTGAACTTGGCTCTGATGAGGATGATCATAGTATTCAAGATACTATTCAAGAAGGTGACAGTGATGACAAGGAGACACCCAGTAAGCAAAAGATTGTTCCCAAGCTAAATGAGTACTATGTAGTTAGATACGATGCCAGGAATGACGAACAAGGTTGGTATATAGGAAAGGTTCTAGACTTTCCTGACGAGGGAAAAGTTAAGCTGAAGTTTCTTCACTGCTTGAGCCTTACCACCTACCCTTTCAATTGGCCAAAGAAAGACGATATCGATTCTGGGGATGACAAATACATTTTTGCAGGACCAGTAAACTTAGTGGGAACCGGATCATTTGAAAAACCCCAAATCCGTCAGGTTATTGTATCGTACAAGGCAGTCACTGGCAAGCGTCAGTAGATCTTTGTTTTATGCCCATACACGTAAACTACAACATATATGAGTAACTTTTTGTATCTGAAGTCAAACCATAATTTGTGTGATATTTTTCTTTTTTAAAATACAAGCAATCATTTACATTCAGTGATTTGTGCACCTCGGCTATGATACTTGTAACGTTTATCTGTTGGGTAAGTCCGACACTGTCGGAGTTACCCCACAGCAGCAGAAAAAAGTATGGTCTGGCCTTTTGATGCCAGTCAGCTTGACATAAAAATTGTTTGCTTATGGACTTATAGTGATTCCTCGATGCCCTATAAGATGGTGAAGTCACATTATTTTTGACATATTGTTGAAAAAAGCTAGTAGGATATGTTGCACTTTCCCCAAAGCTGGGGTAAGTCCAACATAGCAGACTGCACCAACTTTGAGACCTGGTGATGGGTTACAAGCACAGTATATGGGAAAATCAGAAAGTGAATAATACGGGAAACTGCTGTAAAAAAAAAGGTTGATAGAAGATGATATGAGATACTCATAAAAAAAATCTTGAGAGTCAATTTAACAAAAAAAAAACAAAACATGTTAAGGTGTCGGACTTTCCCCGATTCAGCCTACATTTAATTTCAGATGTCAGAAAAACTAGAGGGGGAGGGGCATCTGCCCGCCTCCCTAGGCCTATAACCGCCACTGAGCTGACCATGGCTGAAACAAAAAACGTTATAGTGCTTCAATTTGAAAAATACCCAACAAATAATTCGGACTAAAAATGCCACAGTAGAATAAAATTGTTTTCACCTGCCAGGGATGTGCAATTGACAGGTTACTTAAACTGGTCAATTCAGCAATGAAACCTGGCATTTTCAAGCAGTTACAATTTAATTATTGGCTCAATAATTTTAATTATTTTCTCAATAATTAATTGGCTCAATAATCAATTATTCATAATTATTGGCTCAATAATTTTTTTCAAGCAATTTCAATTCGACTACAAAAATTTTCAATTCAAGTTACATACTTCAATTAAAAGTGGTGAAAGTATACTAAAAATATTTGCTAAAAATTGTACATCAAAAACACAAACTTTAAAAGTTTTTTCGTTGTTAATTGTGTCCTCTGTAGAACTATAATCTTCCGCATAGTTCTGCAATACTGAACACCTTCTCGACGCCGGGACACCCAAGCGTTTTCTTCTTATATATGCCAAATTTGGATATTTGTCTACGCTATGAAAGTAAGGACACTTACATGACGAGGGAACACAATTATTTTTAAGAGCCATATCATTCCTATCTCAGGTTTTTACTGTCACTGATTCAAAAGCAACTTGTAAAAGGGAATGGTTTTCCTCAACTTCAACTACATCATAGTATCTGAGCTGGAAAACAAGGATCAGTTACTGTTGCAAGGATTAAGTTCGTATCGCTAGTTTAACTTAAAGTTCTTATGTTCATAGCCACTCCGTGATCTGGCAAGATTTTGAATAGAGCTGTTGCGCGGATAGCACTGTGCATCTGGTTCAATCAATCTCACCAAACCCATGATTGATCGAATGAACATAGATGATGTCACACCTCTTTCAGATGGAACTCTAATTGTCAGTTCTTCGATGGGCTCGATCAATGATATTTACTCTTGCAGCAGGAGCCGTTTGGAGTTGGTTATATCCATCCTTTTACAATGCTTTTCGAAGAATAACAAGGGATCCTTGGAATGGAACGGCCAGTTGCTCGTTGTGAGTTTCAGCGTGTTCAATTGTGGCTAGAAAGAAACTACACTGGTGGAGCTATCTGACTGCTTCTCCAAAAGCTGAAAAGACCTGAGCAATAACTGATGTAATGCCACCTGCTTCGTTGAATGTGATCCGTATATTGGACTGCAATACACGATCAAGCTTTACTGTAAGTAAGCTATACTGGTTATCCTAGGTCAACAATTTCTATGACTTCTTTCTTAGTAAGAATTTACAGCAGTAACAACAATATTCTTTCGTCAAATCTTTCAGTTAATTGCTAATGTCTGGCGTATTTGAGAGATTAATTGCAAAAGACTGACAATTATGATTCGGTAACGATTACTTTTAATCTTAGAGATTCGATTACGATTCCTTTACAATTTAATTGAAAAAACGCAGAATTAATGGTAATCATGCAATTGTTCGATTAATCAAGCTGATCCCTGTCATCTGCTACTATTTTTTTTTATTAACAAGTGGGTCACAAAAAACAACAACATACAAATCTCCATATAATGCTAACAAAACAAAACTGCATATAATACCAACAATATCAAAATAGGTCCCGACGCATATTAGCGTGTTTGGGATGACCCAAAAAAAGGAACACTTCAACTACTTATACACTTCCTCGGGGAAATAAAACTCTGACTTCTCCTCCCCTCCCCCATCCCTACTAAACAATTAATCAACATTCTTAGGATAATCAATTTTTTTTCAGGGAACTTAAAGGAGCCCCACACTCATACTCTATGATTCATCATGCTTCCTTACATATACCGGCAATCACCTCAATCAACACACAAGAAAATTTTTCTCTTTTAACATTCAAAAGCATATACTCACTCCCAGATCAATCACCTAATCCATGTCTACAATACTGGTTAAAACAAATACATCGCAAAGAAGCACGAAATTCCTGAAGAACCTGCTTACCTTTTATATCCGTCAGAAGCCTATTCCAGACTTCAGGACCAATACACCTCATAGAAAACTTAGATATGATAGTCACTGGAACCAGTGTTTTAACCAATTCAACATTTCTAGTTTCAAAACTATGTTCCCTTTCATTATAAAATTCCAAAAAACATGCAGGTGACAAATTAGAAAAAAAAATTATACATAAACAAACTTACATAAAACTTAACCAAACCAAAAAACGGTAAAATTTTTAATTTGTGATACCTCGATCTTACCGAATTCTGGGGCAAGTCATTGGTCAAAACTCTTACAGGTTTATTTTGTAACACACGCAGCGGATATAAATGGCTAGTGAACGTCGACGACCAAACCGTTACACAACACAACAAATACGGGTGAATAAGTGAAAAACATAACATAGAAAATTTTTCAGCTTCCGCAGAGTTCCAAATTTTTTAGCTAATTTAGTACTTATAAATACAATATGATCTTTAAAACTTAGACATTCATCAACAATTACACCAAGATACCTTACAACATTGTCCGTTTTATACTTCCATTTACTAACTCAATTTCTTCAATCCATTGAGAGTAATTTGCACTTCTGCCATATAACATGAACATTGTTTTCTTCTGATTAACAAGCAGTTTGTTCACTCGCATCCACCTCTCGGAAATCATTAGTCCTCGTTTCATGCCATTTTTCAAATCCGCGTCGGTTTTTGCAGCCATTGTAAACTGAGTATCATGAGCAAAACTTGGAAGCATTGTTTGCAACGGACTATCAGTGTACCTTGGAGTTGACAGTTGTTTGAGGCATCCATTCAAATCATTAATGTACACAAGAAATACTAGGGGACCCAACACAGACCCCTGTGGCACACCGCACTTTACTACCATCTCTTCTGAAAGGACTGTGCCCAGCCGTACTCTTTGCGTTCTTCCTTCAAGAAATGAGGCAATCAATTTCAGACTTTTAAAACGGATTCCAGCATTTTCAAGCTTAGCCAATAAAATCTTATGATCAACACAATCAATAGCCTTCATAGTATCTAGAAAAATTGAACCCACCTTTAAACCTGAATCTAGGCAATCGTTAACAAATATTGTCAAAAATAATAAAGCATGCTCCGTAGACATATTTTTTCTAAAACCAAATTGACTAGAGTGAAAAAAACATCTTTTTTCAAAATAATCCATCAGTTGTCTATAAATCAATTTCTCAAAAATACGAGAAATCACTGGAAGTAGAGATATCGGACGGTAGTTGTCCATATCTTCCTTATCACCTCCTTTATACAGAGGAATAACCAAAGTACTTATCAATCAATTAGGGTACACTCCAAATTTAAAACATTGATTAAAAAGATACAACAGATGACTATATAATTGGGTAAATTTTTTGAACTATTTGAAAGGTTATAAAGTCCATTCCAGCTGCAGATTTTTTCATACTTTTTAAGATATCCCCAAGTTCAGGCAATCTCATTGGTTGAAGACAAATGATTGTATCACTTGCTTCAGGAAGAAAATTCTGGTATGTACCATCACAATTTATACATTCCACAGATGTCGATATTTTTAGCCCTACTTGTGAAAAGTGGGTACACAAGTTATTGGCTACACCACTATCCGACTTCCACGGCAAATTACTAGGAGTTGTTGGTTCACTATTTGGGCTTATTACCGACTTAATCAGTTGCCAAGTTTTAGCCGGGCTTCCTTCATAATCTTTAAATTTCTGTGCATAGTAATCCATTTTTGCCTTTCTTAAAAGACTTTTTAACTTTCTATTAAATTCTTTATATTGTTCCGTATCAGATGCTGCATCTTGAGTCACGCACCTTTTATACATCACTTGCCTGTTTTTCACTGAGGCTAGTAATTCTTTTGTAATCCAAGGTTTAATTGGCAGATCTTTGCTTTGTCTCTTTAAACTCCAAACACTCTTGAAATAGTAATTTTTTTTTCATACCATTTACCAAATTTGGTATCAATACCTGTACTATCCTGAAGAAACCCAAAATCTGCACTTTTAAGCTTCCGCTTAAACTTCAAAAGCACATTTCCATCCACATATGCCATTTCCATTCCAAAACCCAAAAATAAAAGTGTTGATTTCGTCCAGTAGTCCCTTTGCTTCACACGCTGCCTCGTCGCTGGAACTATCAGAGACTGCGGCAAGCACAGCAACAATACAATCAAATCTGGCCTTCACCTTCGAAATAGAGCGGACTGCGTAAAATCAGCAAGTCTGGACGGTCCTCTCAAGCTCCAAGACTTTTTGCCTGCTAATACGCTGGAAATCCACAAATAGCTCATGTCGAATATTACTGCATGATATAAATACGTAAACTCTTTGCACCACAGAGAAAAATTCCGAAAGTTCGCTCATATTTGTTAGGCAGTCAGTCAAAACCAAGTTTAATCTGTGGGCGTGACAGTTTACATAAACTGCACGAGGCACCTTCTCCCTAAACTTTGCTTGAACTCCGTTAAATTCCCCACTCATAACGGATGCGCCGTCATAATATTGGGCAATACACAGCATCGAATCTACACCCAGCTTTTCTATAGTCTCGCAAATCGAGGTGGATAAGCTCTCGGTTTCTAATTTGTGCATGTGATAGCAGCCGATTGGTCGCTCCACTACTTTTCCATTTGATATATACCTGAGTAGGATCGCTAATTGTTCTTTTCTAGAAACGTCTTTTGTCTCGTCGACAAGAATAGCAAAGTAATTAGCTGATTTTACTTCTGAATTAATATCTTGGCATAAGGCATTTCCTATCAGTGTAACTGCGTCATTTTGGTACTGATGACTGCAATAGTGACCATATCGGCACTGTAACTTGGCCTTCAGCTTTTCGTCACCTTTAGATCTTTCCTCCATCAATTCAACTAAATTACCCCAGTTTGCAGATGTTTCTGATTCGTCATGACCCCTCAAAGCAAGACCCTGGCGGCCAAGAAAGCAAATAGCGTGAAAATGTACTTCACATGATCTCTATTTTCCTGAACCTCTTGAGATCTGGATTGAATTAAGGCATTCGCTATAGATTTCGAAGTATCAGTACTCATTATCTTAAAATCCGTCCATGCTGACATACAATGCCTATGTCTTTCAGAACCATGTTGCTTTAATAGAGCAGAACTGTCTTTCCACTTGCAAAATCCTGACTCAATGAAAGCCCTTTTTCCAGCAGTTTCTCCAGCCCTTAGAGTCCCCATAGAAAAATAGCGGCAAGCAACACAAAACACGGAATTCAAGTTTTTTGAGTATTCAATCCATTCATAAGTCTTATAGTAATGTGCATTGAATTTCCTTCCGTTAGAAGTGGAAGCCGAATATCTCTCAAGAATAGGTTGAGCTGGTTTGTCGTGACGTGTCCTAGAGATATCTGAGAGAGTTTTTTGACTGCTACTGGAACCCGCAAGGGGTCCAGCGATGCAGCCCGAACTTTCATATTGACCTGAGCCATTTATTGTTCCGCTTGTTTCCAAAATTCTGTCACAGGGGGGAATTTATCTCAACTAACCCGACACTTTGGGCGCTGACACTATTGCCAGTTTCTTGCACTAAAGTTTCTTCATTTTTCTTCCGCATTTTCACCGAAAAAAAATAATCCAAAGTTTGTTGTCGCTTTTTACTCATAGTGTGATTACGATGTAAACCTTGCTTTCTGCTGATATAGTGTTTACTTTGATAAGCGTTTTAGTAAGCGTAGTCGAATCATTCAGAGTTATGAGTGCTCTTGGAGGAGACAGAAGAGCATCTTTCACTATAAACTATGTGTTTTATTGTACTAAGTTTATGTACAGTAGTTTAAGATAGATGCAGTTAAACGAGTAGTAGACAAGGACTTCACTCAGACACGGCAAGAGAAGAACTGAAGAAACATGTAGAAAATCACTCCCATACTCCATGGTAAAAATACCCCGCTTAGAAACCCCATAAACCAATCACTTACATTTCCTGTTCACGACAGTCCCATACAGTCCCATACACGACAGTCCCATATATTATTCAGCATCGTCAAGAATCTGCTGACCAAAACCCCCTTGAAACCCTAGAACCTATTTCATTTCTCAGCTACTAAAAAAGGCAATATACAACACTCATAGTTTACAGCGAATTCTTCACATGAAAAATATAGAAATACTGACCATAAGAAGCTTAGTTTTGAATGAATCCTACTCAGGTATAAAACAGTGTAGACGCGTGAATGGAGACGCGCTCTTAGACATTTGACATTTCAAAACAAGATTGTCTCCTAATGATAGAATTAGGGCACCAGTTTGTAGGTCGTATTTATTGGACCAGTTGCTGGTTTAATATAGCACATAGCTAAAATAGAAAATAGCTGTGAAATATAAATAAGAAGGTAATTTTCAAACTCTAGGGGGGGACATGGCCCCCTGCCCACCCTAATTGGAGCCCCTGCGAGTTTATCCTAATTTTCCATCTTAGACTTCAAAGTATCTACCCGATTATTTGTTTCTCTTGCATCACCTTCCACACACGTGCATCTTTCTCCCAATTCACGAACAGTCTTTTGTATATTTTGCACATCAATCTTCACACTATGAAGGGACTCTCTAATTTCTTTTACGTCTGATTGTAAAGTTTCCAACAGCTCCAAAATTCTTAAAATTTTTTCTGCATTTGTTTTCTGACATTCCTGTCGTAAGCATTCGCCACTCGAATCCAGAATATAATCTTCCGGCGAAGGCCCTTTCTTCCCTGTTAGAGTTTTTGGGGTTGGCGTTGGGCTTTCATTTGATTTATCACCACACCATCAGTTTTTACTTTCTTATCATTTCTCTTTCTCCCCATTCTCATGGACGATTACGGCAAATAAATTTCCAAAAAAAAGGCAATCTTCAACCAATATATGCCACACGGTTCAAAAGTTCTTTACATTTTCATATTTACTGTGACATTTGGTTATTATTTATTCGTTCATTTCACTGGCCACTACTAACCCACTTCATTAACTATATTAACGGAATGATTGCATAACCACAATCTTCAAAATACAGGTACAGTTTTTTCAAGGTCTTTCGTTACTTGTGTAATCAGATATTAGCGCAACATATTTTTCTCGTTCCACGCAAAAAACAATAGGCTCCTTGTCCATGTTTATCACAGGTAAACAGGTAATTTATCACGTGCAAACATGTAATCCGTGAAATGTACTTTTTATTCAAGATGTCAACTGTCCGAAGTTTGAATGAAGACTGAATTAAGTCTTCATTGAATTAAATTATGCACAAAAAACTTAAAACTTATTGTTCCATCTATTTATAACCTTGCAGAATTATTTATGCTAATTTCCTGCCTTGTGAATTATTATCCATCTCTTTTTAAAGATTAAATTCCATATGTGGAATGCGGTTATCACGCGCAACTAGTTGAATAAAAGAAATCCATGGAAAGGATCAAGGATCAGATTGGATGAATTTGAACACTCTAACAGTTCGTCTTTGTATTCTTTCCAACTTTTTAAAAATAATACATTTGAAGAGTCTAGCAAACACATTTTTGCACAGAGGTGCTCACAGACCCAAAATCTAAGAAGAGGAGCAGAAGGTTACCCCGGACGGAGCGAAGGCAAGAGAGAAGGGAAAAACATGATGAAGCATTTTGTATAACATTACATTGTGTGGGTACCAACTACCTGATATAACTAAATTAAAAGACGGGTTCGAAGATGTAAGGAAATGTTCTATGCTATAAATGTCCCTACTTACTATCAAATTGTCCCTCGTTATATCAAAGGAGTCTTTGTAGTGAATCAGAAGAACTTTTACTCATTATCCAAAGACGTCACATCAAGCTCATTGGGCACACTTTTCGTCTTCCCAGTGGCATCATGTGTTAAGACGTCATTTTTTATGAGCCAGAACCCTCCGGGCGACGAAAAACAGAAAAAAAAAGAAAAACCTCGGCAAGTATTCAAGGAAGACAATAAGTCATGGGAGAGGGGTATATAGAGACAAGGTCAGAAATGGGATACAGACTGGCTGAAAATCGCTAATCCTTTGGTGTCGGGCAGGACAACGCATTGTCTTATTCATGCCAGAAGTACAGTAACTGTTGTTGTCAAGTTGTTCTAACAAGAGCCTCCAGGTCTAGGGGAAAATGCTTCCAGGTAAAATACCTTGCCCCACCACAATGACTTTAGCTGTTCACTAGCCTGTCCATTATTCTTGTTATATTTCTAGACGTTTTTAAAATAGAGAAATAAACCTGATATTCAATTGTCTTTCACATTGTTTTCAATTCCCCCCCTCCCGCAAACAACAAACAAACAAATTGTATTTTAACACATACTTTGATGGACCAGACATCCAGTATCCCATGCGCTTTTTCTCTGAGTCCGTCACTAATACCTATGTAAGAAACATGTCAAACTAAAATAGTTCTAGTATGAACCAAAATATATACCTCGTGTACTTCTTCTTCTGGAACAGTTTGTGATAGTCTTCCTATAAACAATGTTTTCTCTGGAACTGACTTAATATTTGATGGTGGAGTATATTTGGAATTCATCGCTCTTAGAATAGCATGATCGTGGGGCACAATATCAGTCCCGTCTATGGACCCAGCTTTTAGTGCATTGTAAGTACTTGGACATGGAGCCCACTCCATGACTACGAATAATTTACCTCACTATCTGCAACATTAACACTTCCTTAGATACTGGTGTTTCAGCCAATGAAGGTAGAAAAAAGAAAGAAAAAAAGGAAGGATAAAATTGTGCATTATAAATCAAAGAGATAATTTAGTCTTACAGCGCACCTTTTAAACCTTACAGCGCAATTTCACTTTCCTTCTGAAATAGTATACACCATTTAATACAACAGGTTTCCCCCTACAAATGGGATAAAAAGCTATCTTAAAGCATTAGAAAACTTATCCGTAAAAAGTTACAGATTGAGGTGGGAGCAGTACCCCTCATATACGGAATAATTTCTATTCATTTTATGTTTCAATATTGCTCCTTACTTTCAATTGAAAAAAAATGTGTTTTTTAATTTAATAATATAAAACACAACAATGTAGCCTACTAACTATAGAATCAAATATATCAAATTAGAAATGGATTTTTTTTCCATTTTACAAATTCACTGCTACATTCAGGAACGAAAAATGGATACAAATACTTTATTTGAATAACTGCCATTTTTTCTTAGGGTACCGCTTTTCTAGCTTTTGTTTCAGCAAACGTGCTCTCATTCTTTGTTATCTCCGAAGTATAAAAAAAAAAATCTAATTTGCATGCAAAATCAAAAATTCTCTTTCATCGGATAAGTAGCGAAATAGCTCCAAATTCTACTAATCCCAGATATCCCCACAAACAAACACTCATCCTTGCCCCAGTGGATCTATGACGATCCCCCCATTTTTTAGTGCATCGTTCTCATGAAAGAAATTCTTTTCAAAATTACAGTGACACCCTTCAAAAACCAACAAGCCCCATCAGCTATTTTACCTCACATGGACTCTACCTCTTCTCTCGTTTACTCAAATTTCTTCAAGGTAGACCCCGCCTTACGACCGCCATCCTTTCTTGGCTGCCAAGAAATTAACAGCTTGTCTGCCACGTCATCTTCCATCCCTCTACCCGCACCTACCCCCTACTTAACCAGAACGCCACCACTGCTTAGTTACTGTGGTTTAGATTTCCTCCTAGTGCCTGCTCAAATAAATTCTCTTGCTTATGACTCAAGTTTAAGAGATTTTACTGTCTTGAATTACCCAAAAAAGGATATGACGTTACTTTAATTTAATAAAATATAAATAAATAAGGGTTTATTCATCAACCAAAAATAACAAAATCCAGAAGCTAAGCTTGTAAAGGAGATCACTACCCCAACTAGGCCTAAAAAAAAAAAAAAAAAAAAAAAAAAAAAAAAAAAAAAAAAAAAAAACACACCTATCACATAAAAATAACTAATAAGCGACTATACCACCCCTACTCAATAATATCTCATCAATTCTCAATATTCAACATATTAATCCTTATCCTTCTCAATCCATCAACCAAATACAAAAAAACAAAAACAAAAAAACATTAGCAAACTAAAGGCAAAAGAGACTAGAGAACTGACTCACTCACTCCCATATACCCTATAACAATGTTCTTTTAACAGACTTCTAAATTCAGAAAGATCCGTCACCTTCTTTATCCCTTCTGGCAGACTATTCCAAGCACGAGGGCTAACATGGCGGATACAAAACATTGACCTAGTTGTCACAGGCTTAGGTAGTCTGAATTCATTCGAAAGTCTTAAACTATAAGAATGAAAACTAGAAACAGGAAGAAAAAAATATTGAAAGCAAATTGGTAGCATTTTATTCTGATGTTTAAACATAAAAAGAGCATTATAAAACTTAATCAATCTAAATAGTGGAACAATATGTAGTTCAGCATACCTTGCTCTAACCGAGTAACGCTTATCATCTCCAGTAAGTTCTCTTACAGCTTTGTTCTGTAATACTCTAATCTGCGATAAATGACCCACAAACGTTGAAGACCAAGCCAATATACAATAAATCAAATACGGATGAATAAGGGAGAAATAAAGCATTCTGAGAACCGGTCTAGGGAAAGTACTTTAGCTTCCTTATAATTCCCAAATTTCGGGCAACTCTAGCTGCAATTTGATTAATATGGTCTTTGAAACTCAAGCACTCATCAACTATCACTCCAAGAAACTTCACTGCTCTGACACGTTCTATAGCATTCCCATCAAGTTCTAGTTTCTCTATCCAGGGATAGTAATTTACACTTCTTCCGTAAATCACAAATTGACTTTTCTTATGGTTTAATTTAAGTTTATTAACTCTCATCCATTTCTCTATTTGTTCCATTCCCTTTTTCAGAACTAGTAGAAGTTCTCTTTCTGTCCTCGCAGCAACTGTAAAATGTGTATCGTCAGCAAAACTAGGAATTATAATTCTGTTACCAAGATCCCCTTTATCCGAAATATTTTTATCTTCAATGCACCGGTAAATATCATTTATATAAATCAAAAATAAAAGAGGTCCCAAAACTGACCCTTGAGGAACGCCAGCCTTGACTCTCTGCGGGCTAGAGGTCTCACTTTCGATTTGAACAATCTGCATACGTTCACTCAGGAATGATCTAACAAGTTCCAAAAATTTTCCAAGGATACCACAATTATCTAACTTCTTTACTAAAATTTCATAATCCACACAATCAAATGCTTTCATTATGTCAAGGAAAACGGATGCCACTTTAAGAACACGATCTAAATGATCATTAACAAATGTCTTCAAGAAGATCACTGCTTGCTCAGTTGACATTCCTTTCCTAAATCCAAACTAACTAGATCGAAAAAAAGACCTAGATTCTAGAAAATTAACCATTCTTACATTTATTAGTCCCTCTATTATTCTAGAAATAACAGGAAGAAGCGAAATAGGCCAATAATTATCTAAATTCCCACTATCACCCCCTTTAAAAAGCGGTTTCACTTTCGCAATCTTCAGACAATCGGGGAAAATACCTGACTTAAAACACTCATTTATTAGCATTACCAACTGACTAGAAAAAATAGGATAAATAACACGGAAAGCTTTCACAGTCATGAGATCCGATCCTGCTGCACTGTTTTTCATATTTTTAAGCACTTCACACAACTCACTTAATTTAACCGACTTTAAATAAGCAGATACTTCGCTCTTATCAGGCAGGAATTGTGTAAAATCGCCATCCTCATCCAGGACTGGGATACTGGATCCTAAATTAAGGCCCACATTAGAGAAATGCTCACAAACTGAATTGCAACTCACACTGTCCGGAAGCTCCGAGGGAGACCACCTAGGGTTCGTTACAGACTTTATAAGTTTCCAAGTCTTGCCTGGATTTCCCTCAGCTTCTTTAAACTTAAAAGCAAAATAATCCGTTTTAGCTTTCCGAAGGAGACAATTTAGCATGTTATTATATGCTTTATAATCATCCCTAGTAGTTGTCCCTTTATTTTGGATCAATTCCTTATATAAATGGTTTTGCCTTCTCATACTTAAGAGTAGACTCTTAGTAATCCATGGTTTCTTTGCTGATTCATATCTGTAAACTCTTTTAGGTTTAACACATTTCTGAAGTAAACCTGTTAATGTCTCGTACCATTTTCCAAATTTCCAATTGATATCATATTCCTCTTGTAAAAAATTGAATTCAGTCTTATCAAATTCTAATTTAAAACGGGCAACAACCTCAGAATCAATAATAGGCCTAATGACATTACAACGATGTCCCTTATTCAACTGTAGGACTTACGGTACTGTTATCATTGCTCCAAAATGATCTGAAACACTATTAACCACAACAGCAGGTGACTTATATTCAGTATTTACAAATATGTTATCCAATATTGACGCAGAATTCTCAGTAATTCTTGTACAGATATTTATAGTAGGCTTCAGCCCGTAGCTAAGCATCATATCCAGAAACTCCTTAACTCTCTGACTAAAATGTAGACTTTTCAAATCAATATTGAAGTCACCACACACAAAACACGGCTGTCTTGTTCCACTCAACAGGTCCAGTTGCTCTTCTAACAGACTCAGAAATTCAACGAGGCTACTAGACGGAGGTCGACAGATAATAGCAAGAACACATTTAAAATTTTGCTTAGATACTTTCACAACCATCGACTCAAACACCATTTCCTTATGTTTAGTAAGGGAAGTCATCGGCAAGACATTAAAATCACTCTTGATATATGCCGCTAAACCTCCATGTTGGTACAGTTCCCTGTTTTTTAAAACCAGTTGGTAATTAGGAACATCTAATAGGGATGACGTATGAGACTTCAACCATGTCTCAGTCAGGGCCGAAACCTGTAAACCTTGAGTCTGCAGAACTTCCTCCAGGTACTGAAAAGAAGTACTAATACCTTGGCAATTTAAGTGAAAAACTGAAAAATCACTCGGGTCATAATCATTATTCAAATCCTGAAGGAACTTATAACGGGCATTCAAATATTCCTCACCAATACCATTACTATCAAATTCACGATGGAGTACCCCACCCCCAATATCTTCAATCCTGAGTGAATCATTCTCCAGCCCCTTCAACCTATTCCACTCTAAATTAACCATTATCAAAAATCAATTTGTGATGGATATGAGAAGGAAAAGGTTCAGTTAACTTACACTTATCATTTTCATCCTTCGTTGAGTTGGTATCATCGCTTCCACACTTCGATCCTAAACAAAAAAAGAAACATAAATATCTTCATAAAATCCAAAAAACACTACTACTGTTTCCAGGCCTAGTATCACCGAAAGCCAAGACCAATCCATAAGAACTCCAAACACAACCCGGTACGCTCCGCACCGCGCAATACATTATACACCATTAATACTTTTTTCTCATTTTATTTTTTTATTTTATTCCATCCACAACATCTTTTTTAAAAAAAAAGAAGACAAAAAAACACGAGACAACATTACTTCATACCAATATGCTATCACAAAAAAAAAAAACAAATAAGGAAAAAACGCAACAAAATAATAACTCAAAACTCAAATTAAACTAAAGTAATTAATATAAATAAAAATATGAAAACCCGCTTAGCATTGCATAGGCACACCTCGAGGATTTATCGGCACTGACAATTCAGGAATCACGTCATTCACGGAGAAAGAAACACGCAGGCCATTTGGCCGATCAAAACAAAGGAGAGGTGTAACCGATTTTGTTACCCATGCTTGAGTACTACAATCAGCAATCTTTGATCTTTTTTCAATCAGCCGTTTTCTAATATCTCTCACTGCCGTCGTAGCATCATCACTAAGATAAATATCTTTATCACCGCAAACAGTCTTTCCTTTAAGTTTTTTCCTCTGTTTCAGAATCGTTATTTTTTCTTCTTTATACCGAACAGTAACTTTAAAATATCTACGCTCTTTTTTTACTTCTGTAACAGCAAATTCTGGGGTCTCGTTTACACCTAGTCCTACTTCACAAACAGTTTTGAAAATCGCTTTAGCTTCCTCTTTATCATCGCAAGGTACATTCCAAACCACTATATTTTTCTCGTTCATTCTATACTCGCAATACATTAACCGATTCATCAACTGATTATTTTCTTCACGGAGAAACACTGACTCAGATGTAACAATACTAATCTCTGATCTTACATTTATTATTTCATTCTCAGTAGCCGCCACATGGGTTTGGATCGTCGAAAATTGCAGCGATTGGCCAGATAGAGCTTCCTCAAGTGATTTGACCCGGGTTTCCAGAGATTTGAACTGGTCCGTGATACCGTCAAGCTTTTTTCCATTGTCTTTCACTATAGTTAGAATTTCAGAAAAGCTCCGAGCCAGCGTCGAAATTGACAAAGTCTCTCCATTCTTAGGTGAAGATGACGAATAATTATTTTGATCCTCTTCGAATGAGAATTCTTTACGGTTTCTTTTATTTCGCCCCATGAATAAGCAGCAATTGAAAAATGGACAAATAGTCTTACCTCAGCCGGCAACGATTGTTTATCCACGATGTTGCTAGCGTGCAGTGCTTTTAGCCGTTTGGCACGGCAAACACCTTTTCCAATGTCGGTAATCAAAGGCTCTGTTTATAATGACTAAAATCCAATCCTCTTTTACTCCATGCAAGTCTTCAGTTCAAAGCAATAATCACACACCAAAAAATTTTCTTTCATCAATTCAAAACATTAATCTCACAAGCTATTTCACTCTTCAGCCAAAACTACCGCAGGCACGGAGCGCCTAAGGTGTTACTCGTTCGGGGAATGAATCATGACTGAAATCCCTTCTTCAGGATCACGGTGGTTAGACAGGTTCAGCATATCTCTCTGGCTCCCCTGCAGCTCTCCCCCTTCCCACCGACCCTCCCCAAGCCCTAGATTTATCATTCCTAAAATATAAACCTCCCACGTTTCGACTATAAGCCACGGCGTCCCACTTTGTAAGAGGTTTTCGCCATTAGAAGAGCCTGATCTTGCAGAATAGTTGGGACACCAGGAATCAGAATCGTTGCGACTCCGTTTTACTTCCTTACCTGAACCACCACCGCAATTTAGTTCTAACACCACCTTCTCTAGCTCCAGTGAAAAAAAATTCTCTTCTTACCAACTTCTTCCTCACACATACAGAGTGTGGCCCTATACCCTCCCCACTCTCCCACAAACCAAAGATTTCTAGACGGACCTGAATCACCATTCCCACCATGACGAACACCAAGTAACAGCCGTTTAACAGATTATCTCCATTCCGCTGTACTTCTCTCCCAAGTTAATAATATCCCCATTAATTATCCACTGTCCTCCTTTTCTCTCAGGCCCGGTCCAACCCCCCTTTTTAATTCTGCTTCCCAAAAGGACCACAGCCTTCATCTCGAAAAAGATGGCTCTCTTCCTCCAGATCCACGTTCCTCTCACTCCCTTCTGGCTCCCAAAATTAATAAAAAAAAACTGCTCGCTTTAGCATCCGTTTTACTTTCCCAAAGTTCCTTGTTACGAACGTCAAAAGCATGAATTTCGACACATTGACCAAACTAGAGGCACATTCTTAAGTACACAAAATTGATGTAATTGCCGTGACAAAAGGACAAGCACAGAGCCCTGACCTATTGAAAATTAATAGCCACTCCCAATTCATAAAACGTCGTCCTCCTGACCACCCCCTAGGTAAAAAGGGAGGTGAAATATTATTATTTATAGGTAATTATCTTTTCCCTGAATTAACTCATACTCCCAACCTTTCAGATTATGATGAAATCCTTTGGGTAAGTGTAAAGCCCAAAGTTTTACCATATCCTTTTAATTTGATTGCGTTTTGTTGCTTTTATTATCCTCCAAATCAAAACGCTGCACAAAGACAGCGATCCTACCAGCCCCTGCATAGTAGTGCCAGCTTTGTCCTCTGCAAATTCCCAAATGCCAGTAATTTTCTAGTAGGTGACGCTAATGATCTAAAGCTAAATTCCCTTTGTAGTTCCCTTTATTTAAAACAGATAATAAAAATACCAACAACCAAAGGAAACTCTACTCTCGATTTGATTTGCACGAATATGCACACTTTCTATAGCCCACCTGTCCCTTTACCCCCTCTAGGAGGAAGCTACCATTTTTCTTTATTAATGAAGCCTCTCTCCAGCTTTAATCATACATTTTCTGAATTCTCTTACCGCCAAATTTCCAATAATGGCCTTTTTGAATTTGGATCTTGGATTACTAATGAAAACTGGCTGGCTCTCAAGGGGAATAATCACATTAATGTTGATGTCTCTAACTTTCAAAATCTGATTAAAACAAAATACATAGATTCCTTCCCTGGGAAAAAAGTAAAAACATGGTCTAATGACAAACTATACATCATTAGTCAATTGAAAAAGCTAATTAGAATCTAAATGAACCTATTTAAGAATTGTAAAACGTCTGAAGCTACCTCACTGCGTAAACATATTAAAAAAATAAATGCGTAATCTGCTTTTTCATACTAAAAAATAATGTAAAGTCAAGGATTTGTTTTCTACTAAGTCAAAATAATGGTATACTAGAATGGAAAAAAATGTCAGAAAACAGATAATAATAAAGATTTCCATTTACAAGAAGAACCCTTAGTTACAGCCTATGACCTGAACAAATTTCTTTCCTCAATATTTTAAAGCCCCCCCTCTCTTTAGACACTCCTTATGGTTTTTTCTATCACAATTTCCCCGTTATTTCACCCTAAGATGAAGAGACAAGAATTAATAACATAAAAAAAAATGCAGCACTAGTCCGCTAACCAGCCGGATTGAACTAATTAAAGCTTTTGCTGGCAATCTTTCAGAACGTTGTACCTTACTTTTTTATGAAATTACTTCTAATGGCAAGTTCCCAAATTGTTGGAAATTAGGTTTTATTACTCTCATGAAAAAGACAGGTAACAAGCACGATTTTGATAGTGTCCAACCCATTGCTCTTACTCCTGTTTTCTCCAAGTTATATGAAAGCTTTTTAGCTGAGTGGCCAAAAGCAAAGATAATCCCCAATGCTGACTAAAGGCGATTCGGAGACTTACGCTATACATCTACCACTTACTATCTTGTTCATTTTATGGGCACAATATGCAACACGCTTGAAAAACCCAATGCATGGCTCACAGTGGACTTGCAAAAAGCTTTTGATTTAATTAGCCACAATACATTGGTAGAAAAACTATCTAATGACCTCCAAGTTGACCCCTATTTAATTAGAATAGTTGCGTCTTTCCTCTCTAATAGAACAAAAGTTGTTAAGTACCTGAATGTATATTCTGATCCCCTTCCAATTTATAATGGTGTGCCCCAGGGAGCCCTCTTAGGCCCAATTCCAATTCTTGCAATATTAAGCAGCCTTGGCGTCGATTTCTCGAATAGATGGAAATTCGTTGATGATTTAACTGTCTTAGAGACATTTTGCTCAAAAATTTAAAAAGTAGCCCAATGGACACCTTAGAATTGATATCAGATAAGGCTGTTACTAATGATATGAAAGTCAAAGATTTTTAAGAGTAAATTTCCTTAAAACCCTCTCTTCTTTCTCCAGCCCAATCCCGCCCCCCTGAAATGTTAGTTAATACTATGAAATTACTGGGTGCTACCATCTCAAGCAACTTAAACTTTGATTGCCATATTACTAATATTTTAAAACCTGCAAATGCTGCATTTTTCATCTATAAAAAAATTAATTGTCCTAAATCACACTGTTTGAGGATTTTCCTCTCATTTGTACACCTAATCCTCGATTACACATGTCCTGTTTGATATCATAGCATCTCCAATAATCTGTCGGACAGATTAGATGCAGTCGAAAAAAGGTACCGAAGAATTATCTTAAATGAGGGTGAAGTGTCTTATCTAGTCACCAGCCAATCTATTCGCCTTTAAGGAAAGGAGAGCACAGATTTCTTTGAGTTTCATTAACAATGCCATCCATAACCCTCGGACAATTTCCCTTTTCCATAGCCAATATACACCCCTTCGACCTTGCCTCCTGTGTTCTGCTTCAACAAAAATCACCCTTCTTGCCCCAATAAAATTTCTACAGAGAGATATAGAAGGGCTTTCGTCCTGTACATAGCTGACATATTAAATTGTTGTATAACCTCCCCCTTTCCCCTAACTACCTTTTACCTTATAATTTTTTAATGTTTACTTTGCAAATTTGTAGGTTTCTATTTCTTGGTCACTAAACTAAATTGTCCTTATATTTTAATTGTTTTATTCCCTTTTTAATTTAAAAGTTTACATTATTTTTGACATTTTTACTGATTGACATTGCTCTTTTTCTATTTTCTTATTTTGTTTTCCCCTGACCAGCCATTTTTTAATATACTTGTTGTTTGTTTTGTTTATTTTTTGTTTATTGACGCGAAAGTGCAAACTCCAGCCATTTGGGCTTGTGATAGCCATTTTTCAGTATTAAAACTTATCTTATCTTACACGCCTAATGATTATGAAAACATGTACAGGCTTATATTTCTGCTAGCGCTGCATTTCCTATTGCCCATTCTACCATTGCACCAATTTGCCCTGAACTTTTGATCTTAATTTCAATGCACAAATCTAAGAGTCAGGTTGAGCCTCGCGATGAATGGTGCAACAAGAGTTGCAAGACGTCTATATCTTAAGAAGCTGATATACTTATTACAGAGAACAATACCCAGCTTGTCTTAATTCAGGCGCAAGATGATTGGAAGAGTCCATAGTCCTAGCCGCCTCTTCATAGCATTCTTATTACCTCTTCTTTCTTTATTATTCTTTTCTTTAGTATTTTTATGCTTATTGTCTCTCCTTTCCTTGAAAGACAATCAGAAAAGATTAAGGCTGTAAATGTGAATTGTTTCAAATCTAAGATAAATATGTTGCAGCAGCCTAGTAAAGTAAGGAAAATAAAACAGTGTTCTATTTTAGCTTTATTAGTAATATTCGCCTTATTGACATTAATGCCTAAAAACAAAGGATCATTAACATTGTTATCCATTAAGACTAGCCACAATACCAATTCAGACAAGCTTTTAGCTATTAAAAAGCTGCTATTCGTCGCTTATATTGACACTGAGTTGCTCAAGTATCAAATGTAAATTTTAACAGTAATGTAGGCAAAGCTATGATTATGATAACGTTGTCTGGGAACAATTAATGTTAGTTTCTGTAGCTTAAAGATTACCACTTTCATTTCAGAACTGTTTCAACATGGAGCTATTTCAACAACACAACAGTAAGCATGACATTTATTAAGTGTTAAATGATATAAAAGTGAAACTGTGCCATTGGACAAGTATGCAGGAGCATATTCCATGAATTTTTGGAGATTTTTGTGTGTGTCTTGTGTCTTATTTGTTGCTAAAAAAACAATAAATTTGTTGCATCCCTTCATTTTTGTAAATTGGTCCCCCTGAAAACGCTTAAAATTATTAACAGAGGGGAGGGGGACCTACCTAGCTGGGCAACAGACAACCATCAAAGCCTCACCCATGCCAATTACATCACTCTATCACCTCAATGCATAAATGAGCCCTTAAAATAAAACAAAGACCTGAGGCTACTAAAAACATCTAACTATGCTTGGAAAAACCCTCAGGACTACTAATCTGAACAATTTCAAATGCTAAATTAGTTCTTATTTCAGGAAGCTTTTCTTTTTAATTTGCTCTTTCTTTTTAATCCAGTCCTGACTTCTATTACTACTACTACTATTACTACTGCTACTAAAGCCAAGGCTACTACTACTGATTCTACTGCTACAACTACAATTGCTACAACTATTACTACTGGTACTACTATTACTGCTACTAAAGCTAAGACGATTAAAGCAAAAATTCTGGGGAATGTTGAAACAGTGTTGAACTCAGTCAAAACATATTATGTGCATACACATTGTCAAGAGGAAGCATAAGCAATATCTTGGGAACAGTTTAATGTATTAAGTTGAAACTTCAGCATATGTCGAGGGGACTGTTGAAAAAAAAACAAAGGAGCTATGTACATACTACTACTAGTGCTGGAACTATTGCTAATACTGAAGCTAAGGGTATTAAAGTGAAAAATTCAAGGAATGTTTAGGTGGATGTTGAACTAAATCAAACAAACAATGAGCATATAGACTGTCAAAGGGGTGTAAGAGCAATATCTCAAGGACAGCTTACATTATTAAATTGGAACTTTCAGAATATGTTGTGGCAGCTTTTAAACTAACCAAAAGGCAAGATTTGCATGCTACTAACACTACTACTATAACTGCTGTAACTAATGGGGCTAAGAACATTAAGGTGAAACTTCTAGGGAATGTTTAGGGGGAGTTTTAATTAAACAAAAAGAAATTATGCATGCAGGCTACTACTGCTACTGCAACTATTGCTAATACTGAAGCTAAGGGTATTAAAGTGAAACTTTCAAGGAACGTTTAGGTGGATGTTGAACTAAATCAAACAAACAATGAGCATGTAGACTGTCAAAAGGGCGTAAGAGCAATACATCAAGGACAGCTTACATTATTAAATTGGAACTTACAGATTATATTGTGGCAGATTTTAAACTAACCAAAAGGTAACATTTGCATGCTACTAACACTACTACTATGACTACTGTAACTAATGAGGCTAAGAACATTAAGGTGAAACTCCTAGGGAATGTTTAGGGGGAGTTTTAATTGAACAAAAAGAAATTATGCATGCAGGCTACTACTGCTACTGCAACTATTGCTAATACTGAAGCTATGGGTATTAAAGTGGAACATTCAAGGAATGTTTAGGTGGATGTTGAACTAAATCAAACAAACAATGAGCATATAGACTGTCAAAGGGGTGTAAGAGCAATATCTCAAGGACAGCTTACATTATTAAATTAGAACTTTCAGAATAAATTGTGGCAGATTTTAAACTAACCAAAAGGCAATATTTGCATGCTACTAACACTACTACTATGACTGCTGTAACTAATGAGGCTAAGAACATTAAGGTGAAACTCCTAGGGAATCTTAGGGGGAGTTTCAATTAAGCAAAAAGAAATTATGCATGCAGGTTTTCAAAAGGGCATACACGCAAAGTCACAGGCAGCACAGTTCTATCATAGCAACTTTTAAAGGACCTCATTTGATTGGAAACTAAAAGTCCTAGTGCTTTTTTAAGAGTCGAACCAGATTGGAGGGCAAGCAGCCCCTATACCAAACCTATTATTCCTACAAACACATCCAATCATAGCTTTGAGATAGCCATTTTGTTCAGCATAGTTGAAATGTCCTGTAACTATGTCTTTGGGGATGTTGGAGATGTCAACCTCCCACAGTCCTCACACCAAGGGCTGCAAGTTCTGCCATTTGTCCATTGTTTATATACATAGTATTTGTTATTGGGAAGTATGCATACATTTTTTTTTTGGGGGGGGGGGGTGAATTTTCCACGACATACTTCAGTCTGTAGATCCATCCCTGAAAGTTTCATTTTATTAACCTAATCACTTTCCAAGATAGCAAAAAGGGTAAATATGGAGCAGTTCATATATTGATCTAGAAATAAAATGAACATACCATGCAATGTCATTTTTTATGCTCTTTTCGAACAAAACATTCATTTTTCCCACAAATCTGATTTCAAGCCCTTTTAGGACCATTAAAAATAATAATTTTTTAATCTTTAATAATAATTTCATGATAATTTCTATGTTTTTTGGATATAAAAATGGGTTAAAACATTTGTTTGAAACTTAATATTTCATTATAAATCCGTTTAGTAAAAAATGTAGCCTATAGTTCACAAACATTGATTTGTCAAGATTACGTTGAATAATAAAAAAAAGATTCCAAACAATTCTGTATTTTCTTCTTATTCTATTAGGCAACTTAAAAACTGTCATTTCACCTGTATATCAATAAATATCAAAGCTGACACAAGAAACAAGGCAGAACCCAACTTAATTGTGACAAATCAATGCTTGCAGATTATGGATTTTACAATGAAATAATAAGTTTGAAACTAATATTTAGACACTTTATACACAAAAACCATAGGCTAGAAAGACAGCATCATCTTCAAGGGTCAAAAAAGGCTTAAAATTGAATTTACAAGAAAAGCAACTATTATATTCAGAAAGAACACAAAAAATGGCATTGACTTCATTCATAGGTCAATTATATGAACTGCTCTATATTCATAGAACTGACAGATTGTGTGAATTAAAATCAACTTATTGAACTTTGATGAAAAAGTTGAGAGCCATGGCTAATTGGGGAAAAACCCAAGTAAGATAGTCTTAGTGACAGACAAAGCTGGCATAGGCCTTTTTTGAATTGCATAAAAATTATGTCATTTCACTTGATGATAGATAGTCTATCATACGTCCATCCTGGGGCAACACTAAGGTAGAAAGGAAGGTCCATAATTACTGCAAAGAATAGCTTGTCTAGAATTTTACCTAACAGAAATAATGGTATAAGCCAAGGGTTTTACCAGAACACAAGGAAACATGTATGGTAGTCCAGGACTTTTAGCTCAAAAAAGGGTTGAACCCGGACAAAATTGCAATATAAACAAAAATGGTACCAAAATGATCAGAAAAAAAATTCTGAACAACATACTAAAAGTCCCCATAGATCCGAGTGGGACGAGTACCCAAAAAACAGGGGAAAAGATGAAATTCAGGGGAAAATGAGAAAAATGTCAAACATGCCCATAAAATAGTTTAAAGTGAGTTTTCTGGAGTTTTCAAATATACTGATTACAAAATTGACATCTAAAATTCAGTATAAAATAAGAGTACTGCAGAAAACAGGGGAAAGAGGGGGGAAAAGAGATGAATACAGGGTAGAGGTAGAAAGCAGTTTGAAAGATATTTTCTTTGGGTATTCCTATCTGGTGATTACGAAATTGAGAAGTAAAACGATATAAAAAATCGATGAACATAAAACGGGTAAATGGGAGAGGGGGGGGAGGGGGAAAAGGAAATATACAGAGCAGGGGTAGAAAGCAAGTGGAAATGTGTTTTCTGGGGTTTTTCTATCTGCTGATTATAAAATTGACATCTAAAACAAAGTTCGAGAACAAATACAGGAGATCTTTAGAGTTTGGAAAAGGCAAAAAAAAACGTGAGAAAGAAATACGGACAGATACTGAAATTACATTATTCCGTATTCCTTGCTGTTATCAACAAACGCGTGGGTTCTTCAACATAATCCTGTTCTAATTCGACAGAAACTGACAGGCCTAGAGTACAGTTCTAGTGAACAGCACGTTACTGCAACCACAGCACAAATAAATAGAGATACTAAGGATCTACAGACTTTTCTTGAATTCCTTCTAGAGAGCTCTCCTTTCACTAGTTCCACAGAGCTTAGCTTAGAAAGAGCACCCATGGTTCAATCTGTGACAGCTATTGTACTTTTGTTAATTGATGCTGTACCTCCCCTACTGTTGTCTTTCGTGGATACAGCACTGGTCCAACCACAAAAGATGCTATGCACAACCACAGTGTAAGGGAAGCCAGCATCAAGTGATTGATTTCACTTTAGGGTTGAAGCTCCAGAAAAAGAAGGAAGAGTTTTTGAGCAACTCTCAGAACAAACAGCAAATTATAAGCTACATTGGGGAAAAACTCAGAGCCAAAGGATTTGAAGTTGTCCATACAAAGGACAATGCTGACTATCTAATCATGAAGACTGCCGCAACAAAAGCAGAAAACTCTGAAACAATAGTTCTTGGCAACAACACTGACCTTCTGATTCTACTCTTGTATCACCTTCTGCCTAATGCAAAAACACTTTACTTTGAATCGTCAGCGAATGTAAAACAAGTGATAACATGGTTCTGGTGCCTCAACAAAGTTAAAAAAAAAAAAAAAAAAAAAAAAAAAAAAAATGCAAGAAGTATCCAGGCTGCTTCTGGTAGAGCACAAACTCTTGGGATGTGACACAACTTCACGAGTTTTCAGACTTGGAAAGCAAGTTGTGCTACCTCTTTTGAAGAAGAGCAAAGTGTTCAGAAAAAAAAAATGTGAAGTGTTTCTGGATGAATCATTGTCCAAAAATGGAATTGTGAAAGTGGGTGAATATCTTCTCCTCTGCTTGTATAAAGCGCGACCAAACGAAGATCTCACTAAGCTGCAATATTGAATTTTCTTGGAAAAAGTTTCTTCGTCTAATACTACAGCATTTATTAAGCCTGGAAGGCTTCCACCAACCAAAGCTACAGCTTCATTCCACTCCCAGCGAGTGCGCTCCAGGTATCCCATTGGAAAGGGGAACCAGCTGACCTCTACTAATAATTTCTCCCCAGCAAAACTTAATTTTTCCAACTAGTTGACTAATAACTTCTCCCCAGCAAAATTTAATTTTGCCAACTAGCTGGAAACAAATATTACCCCAGAAAACAATTCATTTTCGAACTATTAACTTCTCCCCTCCCAGGAAGTTCCCATTTCCTTTTAATCCTTCTTTATGACATCCTCTCACTTCAAACAAGGGCAACTTACTTTCCTTTTAGCCCTAGACAGTTGGCCAAAAAAGAAAACCTTTGGCAATTTGTCATCCTTCATCTGCAGAATGTGCCCTAGCCATCTCAACCTTTCCTTCATTATAGTCCTAGAAAGCAGGATTGAACTGCATTTTTTGTACAACCTACTGTTTGGAATATGGTCAGTTGTCTGGGTACCCAGAACAATCTGTAGGCAATTTCTATGGAAAACATCTAGCAGATTGTCATCCACTTTTTAGAATTTCTTTCAGTTTTGTATATATTGATGGGATCACCAGGGAGGGAGGGTTGCTTTGTTGTCAGGATAACAACTAATATATTGAAAAAGAGCATGAAATACGAACACTGTTATTTTTATTTCATTAGATTGTTGAAGACAAGGAGCACAACTAGTGATATCAATGCTGTGTTTTTCAAGTCAACTATGCTGCCTTAAAAAGTGCAGATTTTACCTATAGTTACTGATGTTCTTTTTTTAGTTTTTTATTCAAAGATATTGCCTTCAAAAGTGCAAATTTTACCTATAATAACTGAAGTTTTATACTGTGATCACTGCCAAGCAGTTGTTTTCTTTATGTCTAGTAATTCAAATGGTTTTAAGAAATGTCTGCAATTCAAGAAAGCAAAAGTTTGATACTTAAGTGAGTTATTTTGTCCATAGGCCTACTTATTAGCCATTAGCAGCTGGCTCAGGAGTCAGGCTTCCCTTCAACTTTTCGTTTTCTTTCTTTCATTTTAGGTGTCAGTTTTGTGATCAGCAGATAGAAAAAACCCAGAAAAGCATTTTATACTGATTTTACCCCTGACTTCAATTGTCCCTTTTATTCCCCTCTTTCCCCTGTTATGGTGGGGCTCATGTTCTTTATTTCATTTTGGATGTCAGTTTTGGGATCAGCAGATAGAAAGACCCCAGAAAACATATTTCAAAGTGCTTTCTACCCCTAGTTAAATTTTCCCCCTCTTCCCCCTGTTTTCTGTAGTACTCTTATTCTATACTGAATTTTAGATGTCAGTTTCGTGATCAGTGTATGGGAAAGCCAAGAAAACTCACTTCAAACTATTTTCTGGGCATGTTTGGCAGTTTTCCCAATTTACCCTGCATTTCCCTTTTCCCCTGTTTTTCGGATACTTTCCCCACTTGGATTTATGGTGACTTTAGCATGTTGTACAGAATTTGTTTCTGTTTATTTTGGTACTATTTTTGTTTATATTGCAATTTGTCCAGGTCAAACCCTAAAAGTCCTGGACTAATGTTAAGAAAACAATTCTTACTTCATAACATGCAGAATAATCCTAGTTAACACATTTTGCACAGGAAGAACCTTTATCTTCACTTGTATCACTGTTGTACAATTTCTTTTAATAAAATTCAGAAAAATAAATATGGATTCAACTACATTTTTCCATTTTCAAATTATCTATATGCAAATATGTAATATGTAAATATACGTAAATATCTATATGTATTATGTAATTAAAAACCATCAGTGCCATTTGATAATTTCTCACAAAAACAAATCAATAGACAAACAGTCTATTGATAAATTGGGTTAAGTTAGGTGATTAGTTAGATGGCAGTTGGGTGTTTGTTTATAAATGCTTTCCAGGACTTAAAGAATAGACAAAATTATATATAAATGTGATAGGAAAAATGAAAATACAAGGAAAATAGTGAAGATGAAGGTTCTCCTCCTGCAAAATATGTTAACTAGGATTATTCAGTAAATATTTTGCTGTTCATATTATTGACTTATGAATAAAGTAAATACACCACTTGTTGCCTTTTTTATGCTCTCTACAAGAATATAATAATCACTTTTCTCACAAATTCAAATTTAAGCCCTTTTTGAACCCTTGATAATGAAAAAAAATTCTAGTTTTTGGATATATAAAAGGCTTAAACCATTCATTTCAAACTTACTACTTGCTTATAAATTCTTTTTCGAAGTTATATAATCCAAAATCATTGACTTATCATGATTAAGTTGGGTAAAATATTCAAAACAATTTCTCCATTTTTCTGTGTACCATGTTTGCACCAAGCATTAAAGGGGACTCTACCCTTTGACTATTGGAAAAAATTACTTTATAAGCTTATATAGAATGGTACTATCCAATCTCCTTATAATTAAAAACATTTTAGTCATCTAGTTGGAAAATTTGGCCCATCTGTACAGGAGAAATCTATATTTGCCAACTAGTTGACAATAAATGCCCCAGCAAATGTTTCCTTTTATAACTAGTTGACTAATAATTTTTCCCCAGCAAAACTTATTTTTTCCAACTAGTTAACTAATAACTTCTCCCCAGCAACACTTGAATGTGTCAACTAGCTGACAATAAATATTGCCCCAGCAAAACTTTCATTTTCCAACTAGTTGACTAATAACTTCTCCACAGCAAAACTTAATTTTGCCAACTGGCTGGAAACCAAAATTCCCAGCAAAACTTTCATTTTCCCAACTAGTTTAATAACTTCTCCACAGCAAAACTTAATTTTGTGAACTAGCTGGAAACAAACATTCCCAGCAAAACTTTCATTTTCCAACTAGTTGACTAATAACTTCTCCCCAGCAAAACTTAATTTTGCCAGCTAGCTGGAAACAAACATTACCCTGGAAAACAATCCATTTTTAAACTAGTAACTTCTCCCCTCCCAGGAAGTTCCCATTTCCTTTAAATCCTTCTTTATGACATCCTCTCACCCCAAACAAGGACAACTTGCTTTCCTTTTAGCCTTAGACAGTTGGCCAAAAAAGAAAACATTTAGCAATTTGTCATCTTTCATCTACATAATGTGCCCTAGCCATCTCAAGATTTCTTTCATTACAGCCCTAGGAAGCAGGATTGAACTGCATTTTTTGTACAGCCTACTGTTTGAAATATGGTTATTTGTCCGGGTACCCAGAACAATCTGTAGGCAATTTCTATGGAAAACATCTAGCAAATTGTCTTCCACTTTTTGGAGTTTTCTTTTACTTTTGTATATACTGATGGAATCATCAGGGAGGGAGGGTTGCTTTGCTGTCAGGATAACAACTAATATACTGAAAAAGAGCATGAAATAAGAACACTGTCATTTTTATTTTATTAGCTTACCATTTTTTTTTGAGAAGTGCTGCTAAACTGAAAATTTGAATAATGTACCCTTCTATTCTTAGAGATGTGTGCACTCACAGTTTCAAGTAGCCCAGCCTATAATAAATAGGCCGGGTTGAAAGCCCATTGACAAAATAAAGTTTTGTTGGGGAGAAGTTACTAGTCAATTATTTGAAAAATGAATTGTTTTCTGGGTCAATGTTTGTTTCTAGCTAGTAGGCAAATTTCAGTGTTGCTGAGGAGAAGTTATTAGTCAACTAGTTGGAAAATAGATTGTTTTCAGGGGCAATGTTTGTTTCCAACTAGTTGGCAAAATTAAGTATTGCTGGGGATAAGTTTTTAGTGAACAAGTCAGAAAATGAATTGCTTTCTGGGACAATGATTCATTCCAGCTAGTTGGCAAAATTAAGTGTTGCTGGGGAGTAGTCAACTGGTTGGAAAATAAAAGTTTTGCTGGGGAAATGTTTCTTGTCAACTAGTTGGCAAATAGCCTAGGTAAAGTTCTACAAAATCATATTATTGAGTTAGGGTAAAAGTGAATACACCATTCAATGCCTTTTTTTTATGCTGATTATGAATATAATAATCATTTCTGTTGGAAATGAATTTCAGCCCCCACCCCTATGTATGCCAATTCAGAGATAGGTTAGGTTAGGTAATAGCCTATATCGGGGGGGGGGGCTGAAATTCATTTCCGAAAGTACACTGGACTCGTCCATATCGCTAGCAAGTGCGATTTAAGGTAATTATATGTGTAATCAGCATAAAAAAAGGCATCAAATGGTGTATTCACTTTATTCCTAACTCAATAATATGATTTTGTAGAACTTTACCAGCAAATATAGATTTCTCCTATACAGATGGGCAAAATTTTCTAACTAGATGGCAAAAATATTTTTAATTATAAGGAGATTGGACAGTACCATTTTTTCTGTCAGCTTTGACATTTTTGACATATAAGAGAAACATCAGTTTTTAAGTGGCCTAATGGAACAAGAAGAAAACATGCCAGATTTGTTTTGAATTGTTTTTAAACAACTTAATCTTGACAAATCAAAGTTTGTGAATTATACAACTTTTACAGAATGGATTTATAATGAAATAGTAAGTTTGAGACACATGTTTTAACCCATTGTTATATCCAAAAAATATAGGCTAGGATGAAATTATTATTTTCAAGGGTCCTAAAAGGGCTTAAAATTGAATTTGCAAGAAAATCAATAGTAAAATTCTACTTTAGCTACTTTTCAGTTTCCTCTAGAGGGAGAAGGAGTGAAGGTAGGTATTTCAAAATACCTTCCCATGACATACTTTAGCCTGTAGGCCTAGACCCATCCCTGAAAGTTTCATTTTCCTAACCTAATTCCTTTCCAAGATAGCCAAAATTAGCTAAAGTGGAATTTTACCAAAGCAATTATTTTATTCAGAAAGAGCATAAAAATGGCATCTAGTGGTATGTTCAATTTATTTGTAGGTCAATAATGTGAACAACAAAATATTTACCAATTATTCTGCATATAAAAAAAGTAAGAATTGTTTTCTTAACATGTTACCGTATGTACTGGTAAAACCCTAGGCTTATATCGAAATAACTTTCCTTCCTTGTTTTATCTGACTCGCCCAGTTCCAGAATTGGGTACCCAGTCGCCCAACTGCCGTGCTTATTAAATTTGAATCTTTGAATTCTTAAACACCATCTCAAAACATTATGTAGCTTTCCATATATCTTTCATACGGGCCTATGCATGTGTTTCCTACTCCCGTCCAGTGATGCCAAACGTGGTATAATTGTACCATTTTGGTACATTTCACCTCTACTGGTACAATTTAGTACAATCCCATAAAATATGGTACATTTTTACAAAATTATGGTACAATGTGGTTAAATTCAGTATTTTTGTACCTATGTCTACATTCTTTGACCTACAATTATTTTGTTTCACCCTGATCTGTTCGGCATAGTCAAAATATGAGAGAGCCAACCAGTCACCTATTTTCCTTCTTTCGTTATCTGACACTTCAATTGCGGTGCCCAAAGATTGACAAAATCATCTGTCTGTGTATCAACATGAAGTCTTACCGATTGACGACGAAGCTATAATGACACTTTGATTCGTGATGGTTGGGAATATACTGGAATAAAAACAAAAACCAACCACCCAGGGTGAATCGCCTTAGTTTGAAAGTCTTTATTAAGGACAAAGGAGCGTGCTAAGAGAAATTAAAAGTAAGAAGAAATTTAAAATAAGGCGATATAGCTCAACTGCATATATATATATATATATATATATATATATATATATATATATATATATATATATATATATATATATATATATATATATATATATATATATATATATATATATATTTTTATATATATATATATATATATATATATATATATATATATATATATATATAGTTTTGATTTTGAGGTGTTGGTAACACTGCTGCCGTCTCCAGGGTTGCCACCGAGGTTACGTTCGTACCATTTTTGGTACGTATTAAATATTGTGGTACGTTTTACGTTACGGTCCAAAAAAAGTTACATTTTTGTTACGTTTTTGAATTTATGGTACAATTACGTTACACTTTTAAATAATGAACAAATTTTACATTTTCTGAGTAATATATTTTTCCCCCTGTGAAAAGATTCGCTGTTCACATTTTAATTACACTGACATGAGTATCGACATTCTTTCAAATCGCAGTCATTTAGTCTTATCACACAATCACTCGGCTATTCGAATGAGAAAATACCCACTTTGGATATTCTCTCTCGAGCAAAGATTATCATTCGCTTAGAGACAAGTGACAAAATTCAGTTAGTCACCAACTTTCATCAGTTGGTTTTGAACTTGAATCTTGTTCTCCAAGCAGTGATATTGAAATTATATTGAAAATTAACAAACTGAGGCCAGGAAGGAAAATTTTTCATAAAAACAGGTAAATAATGGAAGAAGCTATTTTCTTTATAATTTCTTTTTAAATATGTGATTATATATGTATTATTCTTCGGGTAACAACACTAAAAACCTCACCCCCCCCCCAACGCCGTACCCAGGATTTTTTTCGGAAGGGGTTTTAAACAAATATTTTTTTCGGGGGGGGGGGGGGGGGTTACACAAAAAAACTTAAAAAACGCATACAAAATTTTTTTATATCCATTTTTTTTACGTTTTAACTAGTCAACCAAATATTTCGGGGGGGGGCGGGGTGAGCCCCCCTCCCCCCTCGTTGGACGGCGGTGTCTCCCCCCGTCGGAGTGGGTGGTCCTAATATCTGATTATATAACAAATTTGATCTCTTTATATGGTATTATGAACGGCTGATATTAACAAAATATATGAAGCTGTAAAAATGAGTCATTTTTTGGTTTTAACCAAGGCTATATCCAAGCATTGAGGAGTGAGTGGATTAGTTGAGCGGGAATTTTTGATTTAAGGCTCGAATTTTTCCAAGTATCGTGGTCACTCTTTTTACACTATACCCCCCACACATTCTGACGTCCCATATATAACTGTATAAATATATTTCATTGTTATGTCGATTCTTGTAATGGCATCCTCGCTTGTAATATTCTTTCATTTTCTTTTATATTGTTAAGTAAGAATTTGAGTGGTTGATTTCTTTTAATATATTCGAATTTTAATGCAAGTTTATTGTATATTGGTTTTTATTCATTTGTTTTGCAGAGGACGGCCCTTGGATATAGGGTCGAAATATTCCTTTAAAGTTGTGGTCCAATGTATTATATAAAATTTTTTATTTGTCTAAGCTTTTTTTTTTTGTGTGGTGTTTATTACTTTTTTTTCATTAAACTATATTTTTATTTCTAGAAAGGACGACCATGTCCCCCCCCCCTGACTGAACTCAGTTGAGAAACCATTTATGTAAACCCGACTTAACAAGTTGCTTTCCTGGGAAAATGACCGAAAAAGTTAATGTTTTTTTTGTATTTCGGGCAGGCATTTTTCGATATGGTGGCAACCCTGACCGTCTCACATCTTAGGAAGAACCTGAAGAAAATATGTCCAAATTACAGCTATTTTAAGGATTTGTAAATGTTAGACATAGCCTACTCGTTACCTTTATTATAAGTTGGAATAAGATGGATTTCTTGAAGTCCTGTTATAAGTTGTTGTAGACATACAAGTCATGAATAGTGTTCTTAGAAAGGATCAGATTTGTTGAGGCTCAACAGGCCTGTGGCAATCCTAGCCGAGGATTTGGCTGTATGACGGGTTCACTGTAAGGAAGGTAAAATTCTACTTTAGTTACTTTTGGCTATCTTGGAAAGGAGTTGGGTTAGGAAAATGAAACTTTCAGGGATGGATGTACTTGGTAAGGTTTGTCCTAGGAAGGTCCTTTGACGCAGGTACATCTACTCATCCCCTCACTATCTAGAATAGTAAATTTCTGAAACTTCCTAGTTTTGGTCAACTAAGATTTAATACTTTATTACAATCATAAATATAAATATCAGCTTACATTACACAACTTATGCTTTTAACCTTGTTCATTAAAATATATTCCAAAATCCTATTTAAATCCTAAGCCATTTAATTTTCAAACCATGCTGACTTTCTTTATGGTATATGAATCCCGGTTAGTTGTGATGTCACACTTGCCTTATCAGACACCCTTACCCTTAAGGGTAGCAGGCACATGCCAAACGACTCTGTTGATAAGACCATTTAAACTGTATTAATTAGTGAAAGGATTTCACAAGAGATATCAGTAAAAATAACCTAATCCTTTTTAGAGGACAAATTATGTCATAGGAAGATGTTTAGGAAGCATTAATAGATAGAGTGCTAAAAACATCAGAATCGACTTCAGAGGACACGTTATATCACGGAAAGAGGTTTTTAAAATCCCCCTTCCCCCCAAACTCAAAATTTACACAATTTTACTTTAGTAGCTTTTAAATATTTATAAAGCACTAATAGATAGAGAGCTACAATTTTCAGAATTGACTTCAGAGGACACATTATATCACGGGAAGAGGTTTTTAAAATCCCCCTTCCCCCCTAACTCAAAATTTTCCAAAATTTTAATTTAGAATCTTTTTAAATAATTCTAAAGCACTAATAGATAGAGTGCTAAAAACATCAGAATCGACTTCAGAGGACACGTTATATCACGGGAAGTGGTTTTGAAAATCCCCCTTTCTCCCAAACTCAAAATTTTCCAAAATTCTACTTTAGAAGCTTTTTAAATATTTCTAAAGCGCTAAGACATAGAGTGCTAAAAACATCAGAATCGACTTCAGAGGACACGTTATATCACGGGAAGAGGTTTTTAAAATCCCCATTCCCCCCAAACTCAAAAATTTCCAAAGTTTTACTTTAGAAGCTTTTTCAAATATTTCTAAAGCACTAATAAATAGAGCGCTACAAGTTTCAGAATCGACTTCAGAGGACACGTTATATCACAGGAAGAGGTTTTTAAAATCCCCCGTCCCCCCAAACTCAAAATTTCCAAAATTTTACTTTATAAGCTTTTAAATATTTCTAAAGCACTAATAGATAGAGCGCTACAAGTTTCAGAATTGACTTCAGAGGACACGTTATATCACGGGAAGAGGGTTTTAAAATCCCCCTTCCCCCTAACTCAAAATTTTCCAAAATTTTATTTTAAAAGCTTTTTAAATATTTCTAAAACACTAATAGATAGAGTGCTAAAAACATCAGAATCGACTTCAGAGGACACGTTATATCACGGGAAGTGGTTTTGAAAATCCCCCTTCCTCCCAAACTCAAAATTTTCAAAAATTCTCTTTTAGAAGCTTTTTAAATATTTCTAAAGCGCTAAGACATAGAGTGCTAAAAACATCAGAATCGACTTCAGAGGACACGTTATATCACGGGAAGTGGTTTTGAAAATCCCCCTTCCCCCCAAACTCAAAATTTTCCAAAATTTTACTTTAGAAGCTTTTTAAATATTTCTAAAGCACTAATAGATAGAGCGCTACAATTATCAGAATCGACTTCAGAGGACACGTTATATCACGGGAAGAGGTTTTTAAAATCCCCCGTCCCCCCTACCTCAAACTTTTCCAAAATTTTATTTTAGAAGCTTTTTTAAATATTTCTATAGTGATAAGACATATAGTACTAAAACATCAGAATCGACTTCAGAGGACACGTTATATCACGGGAAGAGGTTTTTAAAACCCCCCTTCTTCCCAAACTCAAAATTTTCGAAAATTCTACTTTAGGAGCTTTTTAAATATTTATAAATCGCTAAAACATAGAGTGCTACAGGAAGAGGTTTTGAAAATCCTCCTTCCCCCCAAACTCAAAATTTTCCAAAATTCTACTTTAGAAGTTTTTTTAAATATTTCTAAAGCGCTAAGACATAGAGCGCTAGAAATATCGGACTCGACTTCAGAGGACAAATTATATTATGGGAAGATGATTTTGAAATCCCCCTCCCCCCAGATTCAAAATTTTCCAAAATTCTACTTTTAAAGCTTTTTTAATATTTCCAAAGTGCTAAGACATACAGTGCTAAAAACATAAGAATTAAAACCAGAGGACACTGTCTATCACGTGAAGAGGTTTTTAAAATACTCCTTGATCCCAATCTCAAAAATTTCAAAAATTCTACTTTAGAAGCTTTTTAAAATATTTCTAAAGTACTAAGAGATAGATAGCTACAAGTTTCAGAATTGACATCAGAGGACACGTTATATCACGGAAAGTGGTTTTTAAAATTCCTCTTACTCCCTAACTCAAAATTTTCCAAAATTCTACTATAGTTGGTTTTTAAATATTTATAAAGCGCTAAGACATATAGTGCTCAAAACATCAGAATAGACTTCAGAGGACACGTTATATCACGGGAAGAGGTTTTTAAAATCCCCTTCTTCCCAAACTCAAAATTTTCTAAAATTCTACTTTAGGAGCTTTTTAAATATTTCTAAAGCGCTAAAACATAGAGTGCTAGGGGAAGAGGTTTTGAAAATCCTCCTTCAAGGAGGATTTTCAAAGCACTCTACGGGAAGAGGTTTTGAAAATCCTCCTTCCCCCCAAACTCAAAATTTTCCAAAATTCTACTTTAGAAGGTTTTTTAAATATTTCTAAAGCGCTAAGACATAGAGCGCTAGAAATATCGGAATCGACTTCAGAGGAAAAATTATGTTAGGGGAAGATGTTTTTGAAATCCCCCTTCCCCCAAACTCAAAATTTTCCAAAAAGCTACTTTAGAAGCTTTTAAAATATTTCTAAAGCAATAAAAGATAGAGTGCTAAAAACTTCAGAATCGAATTCAGAGGACACGTTATATCACGGGAAGAGGTTTTGAAAATCCCCCTTCCTCCCAAACTCAAAATTTTATTTTATAAGCTTTTTAAATATTTCTAAAGCACTAAGACATAGAGAGCTAAAAACATCAGAATCGAATTCAGAGGACATCTTATTTCACGGGAAGAGGTTTTGAAAATCCCCCGTCCTCCCAAACTCAAAATTTTCAAAAAATATACTTTAGTAGCTTTTTAAATATTTATAAAGCACTAATATATAGAGTAATAAAAACATCAGAATCGAATTCAGAGGACACGTTATATCCCGGGACGAGGTGTTGAAAATCCCCCTTCCTCCCAATCTCAAAATTTTCCAAAATTATATTTTAGTAGCTTTTTAAATATTTCTAAAGCACTAATAGATAGAGTGCTAAAAACATCAGAATCGAATTCAGAGGACACGTTATATCACGGGAAGAGGTTTTGAAAATCCCCCTTCCTCCCAAACTCAAAATTTTCTAAAATTCTGCTTTAGGAGCTTTTTAAATATTTCTAAAGCGCTAAGACATAGAGCGCTACAAACATCAGACTCAACTTTAGAGGAAAATTTATGTTACGGGAAGATGTTTTTTATGTCATGGGAAGATGTTTTTGAAATACCCATTACCCAATGAAATTTTGACAAAACAACATTTTACCTTAATTTTCAGTTATCAGATTCTTTTTCTCTGGCTTTAGTTCTGAAAATGCAATTTCAGTTATTTGAGTAGAATTTTAAGCCATATCAATGTTTTATTTCCAAAATTTAGGAAATGTATTTGCATATATTTAAAACCTTATAAGTTGGGATTGAGAAAAATTTTTGAAGCTGAAAACAATTTTGTTGTACTTCATTTAAACAGAAGATCTATTTTGCAAGGTTCCGTTGCTATAACTCACAAATTTTTAAAGGTTACTCAAAGTTTTAGAAATCCCCCTTACCATTCATCCCATTCCCCCTTCATACTCTAAAATCTGGTTGATAATTTGAAATTTGAAAAGCCTTATTTTCCACGGGGGTATTTTTTGGGGGGAGGGGGATTTTCCGTGAGGGTATTTCTCGTGGGGAGGGGGTATTTTCTGCGGGGAGGTATTTTCCGGGGGGGATTTTCCGGCGGGTATTTGCCAAGAACCACAAATTTGATGGTATGAGTTTTATTAAAATCTTTTACTTTTAGGGGTTGTTTCCCCTTTTACGAAACTCAGACAAATTTGTTACACAGGCAATTTATCAACCAGATTTTAGAGTATTATTCCGGTGCAACACGTTGCAACGAAATGGTCAGCTTAGATTAGTATACGCAGGGGCACCGCGAGCAGGTTGCTGACCACTGCCCCCACCCCCCCCCTCCCCCCGCTATCAAATCTCCTGTCAACTAACCGTCAAACCCTTGAAAGAAAATTTTTATATAAGTTCCAACATTTTTTACATATTTTAAATCGCGAATGTAAAAAAGAAAAGCAAAATTTTTCAACATTATATAATTAAGCTATTTGAATATGTTTTATGTGGTTACTCAACTCAAAATGTTAAGGGGTTTCCAAAAAGAATAATCAAAACTAATATAGATTATTTGGTACTTGTGCATTATAAATAACCCACCACTATAGACTGTACAAGGAAACCAGATAAACAGGTATTTGTTAGACACATGGATCGCAAAGCGTGATTTCTTATTGCGTTTACAATATTTAAACTGTGTTTTTTTTGGGTTTAGGGAGGGACAAAGGTACCTAGGTTAGGTTACATATTTAATATATGCTATGATTTACCCCCCACCCCCTAATGTGCAAATATATAGCCCAAATTTGTTTATAAACTATTATATTTTCATCCTATTTTATTTTATTTCATTAGCAGTAACCAAACTTAACTTCTTTCGTGTATAGTGGTGGATTATTTATAATGCACAAGTACCAAATAATCTATAGTCAAATATTTACTTCTGCCCCCTCTCTCCCTCTCCCTATTTACACTTTAATAACGTCTCGTAGCTTCAAGAATGAAGATTGCTACACTAAACTATTTGGACAAAAACATTTGAATTGCTTTAAGAACAAATGGGGTTAGATACTGTAAATTGCCAAAGTTCCTGTTACAACGTTTTAAACATTAATTAGTAAATAATACCCATAAAAAACAAATTAGTTGGGGTTATAAAGCTCCAATATATGGTTCATGAAATGGTGCATTCTAAAGGAGATTGAATATTTTTTTTTGAAATAGTGCTCTGCCAGATATCCTTCCATCTGTTCTTCTCTTTTTCAATATATGGGTATATTGTCTTGAACGTCACGCCAGTGTCTTTCAATGTTTTGTATGTGAGCACCTGTTGCAGGGTCAACAAAATTTATGCTGTGGTTGACATGTAAATGCTGATAGCCCTGGCTAGCCAGGCAATCGTAGGCCCTCCAACAGTCACTGATAATTGTTGTCCCTGGCAGGATTCGGTTTTGGATAATTCCCAACAATGTGGCACTACTTCTATCCGGCACAGAAACCATGAATGAATTGCCAGTTCCTCGCTCTATTCCACCAAATACCCATTTACCCTTGACAATCCGACCACTATTATATTTACGCTTCCCAAATTGGGCTTCATCTATCTCAACAATGACTCCTTCTCCTCCCAAAGGAGCGAAGTTTGAATGACATATGTACATACAAACCTCTCTGCAGAACTGGCTCCAATCCACAAAGGTTTGTTTACAACAAGTAACATTGTTGATCATGAAATCCTCCCTTGGAGGCGGAATTTGAAGCCAAATCATCAAAAAACGGAAATTTTCTAGCTCAGAAAGGTGTGAACGAGCCATCCATGTTTTGTCATAGATCGATTTTGAAAAAGTACACTTTACCTGAGAATATTCACGGCCACCTCGGATAGGTATAAGCCTAGACTTCTGGCAACGGAACAAATTTCTATATTTTACGCAAATCTGGCCACAAATATCGCAATTCCTGCTTCTCAATAACATGCCATGGTTATAATACAACTCTAAGACTGCCTCAACAGTAGAAAATTGAACGATACTACCACAGAAATTTATTTCACAAAAATTGCAAGACATTCTCAATAATTGTCATTTACAGACTGAAGCTGTAACTCGTAATATCTATTGCGGCTTTAATTAATTGTTTCATTGTTAAACGGCGGGAATAGTTGAACAAAGATAACAGTGAATTGGGTTATGAATATATTGGAAAGATAGGTCTACTTAGTATGGGTTTTTCCTGCATTTGAAATAGTCGCTTCTTAACAGATGTAAATATCCTCGTCGATTCTGATGTTTTTAGCACTCTATCTATTAGTGCTTTAGAAATATTTAAAAAGCTTTTAAAATAAAATTTTGGAAAATTTTGAGTTAGGGGGGAAGGGGGATTTTAAAAACCTCTTCCCGTGATATAACGTGTCCTCTGAAGTCAATTCTGAAAGTTTTAGCTCTCTATCTATTAGTGCTTTAGATATATTTAAATGATTATAATGTAAATTTTTGAAAATTTTGAGATTGGGGGGAAGGGTGATTTTAAAAACCTCTTCCCGTGATATAACGTGTCCTCTGAAGTCGATTCTGATGTTTTTAGCCCTCTATGTCTTAGCGCTTTAGAACTATTGAAAAAAGCTACGAAAGTAAAGTTTTGGAAAATTTTGAGTTTGGCGGAAGGGGGATTTCAAAAACATCTTCCCATAACATAAATTGTCCTCTGAAGTCGATTCCGATCTTTGTAGCGCTCTATGTCTTAGCGAATTAGAAATATTTAAACAACCTTCTAACGGAGAATTTTGGAAAATTTTGAGTTTGGGGGGAAGGAGGATTTTCAAAACCTCGTCCTTTAGAGTGCTATTAAAATCCTCCTTGAAGGAGGATTTTCATAACCTCTTCCCATAGCACTCTATGTTTTAGCGCTGTAGAAATATTTAAAAAGCTCCTAAAGTAGAATTTTAGCAAATTTTGAGTTTGGGAAGAAGGGGGTTTTAAAAACCTCTTCCCGTGATATAACGTGTCCTCTGAAGTCGATTCTGATGTTTTTAGCACTCTGTGTCTTAGCGCTTTAGAAATATTAAAAAAGTTTCATAATTAGAATTTTGGAAAATTTTTAGTTTTGGAGTAAGTAAGATTTTCAAACCAACTTCCCGTTATATAACTTGTCCTCAGAAGTTCATTCTGATATTTGTAGCGATCTATCTATTAGTGCTTTTGGAATATTTAAAAAAGCTCCTAAAGTAGAATTTTGGAAAATTTTGAGATAGGGGAGAAGGGGGATTTTAAAACCCTCTTCCCGTGATATAACGTGTCCTCTGAAGTCGATTCTGATGTTTTTAGATCTCTATCTCTTAGTGCTTTAGAAATATTTAAAAAGATTCTAAAGTAGAATTTTGGAAAATTTTGAGTTTGGGGGGAAGGGGGATTTTAAAAACAACTTCCCGTGATATAACGTGTCCTCTGAAGTCGATTCTGATGTTTTTAGCACTCTATCTATTCGTGCTTTAGAAATATTTAAAAAGCTTTTAAAATAAAATTTTGGAAAATTTTGAGTTTGGGGGGAAGGGGGATTTTAAAACCCTCTTCCCGTGATATAACGTGTCCTCTGAAGTCAATTCTGAAAATTTTAGCGCTCTATCTATTAGTGCTTTAGAAATATTTAAAAGCTTCTAAAGTAAAATTTTGGAAATTTTGAGTTTGGGGGGAAGGGGATTTTAAAACCCTCTTCCCGTGATATAACGTGTCCTCTGAAGTTGATTCTGAAATTTGTAGCGCTCTATCTGTTAGTGCTTTAAAAATATTTAAAAATGCTTATAAAGTAAAATTTTGTACCTTTTTTAGGTTGGAGGGACGGGGGAGTTCCAATACAACTTCCTGTTAGCTCAGTTGTCATCTGAAGTCTATTCTGATGTTTTTAGCACTCAATCTCTTAGCGCTTTAGAAATATTTAAAAAGCTTCTAAAGTATAATTTTGGAAAATTTTGAGTTTGGGAGGAAGGGGGATTTTCAAAACCACTTCCCGTGATATAACGTGTCCTCTGAAGTCGATTCTGATGTTTTTAGCACTCTATCTATTAGTGCTTTAGAAATATTTAAAAAGCTTTTAAAATATAATTTTGGAAAATTTTGAGTTAGGGGGGAAGGGGGATTTTAAAAACCTCTTCCCCTGATATAACGTGTCCTCTGAAGTCAATTCTGAACCTTGTAGCGCTATATCTATTAGTTCTTTATAAATATATAAAATATTCTAAATTAAAATTTTGTAAATTTTGAGTTTGGGTGGAAGGGGGATTTTAAAAACCTCGTTACGTGATATAACGTGTCCTCTGAAGTCGATTCTGATGTTTTTAGCACTTTATCTATTAATGCTTCCTAAACATCTTCCTATGACATAATTTGTCCTCTAAAAAGGATTAGGTTATTTTTACTGATCTCTCTTGTGAAATCCTTTCCCTAATTAATACAGTTTAAATGGTCTTATCAACAGAGTTGTTTGGCATGTGCCTGCTAACCTTAAGGGTAAGGGTGTCTGATAAGGCAAGTGTGACATCACAACTAACCGGGTTTCATATACCATAAAGAAAGTCAGCATGGTTTGAAAATTAAATGGCTTAGGATTTAAATAGGATTTTGGAATATATTTTAATGAACAAGGTTAAAAGCAGAAGTTGTGTAAGGTAAGCAGTGATTTATATTTATGATAGTAATAAAGGATGAAATATGAGTTAAAAAAAACTAATAATGTGCAGTAATTTACCATTATATAGAGGGGGGGATGAGTGGAGGTAGGTACTTCAAAGTACCTTCCCGGGACAAACCTTAGCATGTACATCCATCCCTGAAAGTTTCATTTTCCTAACCCAACTCCTTTCCAAGATAGCCAAAAGTAACTAAAGTAGAATTTTACCGACTTTAGGCTATGCCTCATTCTTTTATGGAGCAAACATAAATAAAGTCATGCAGATGATTTTTTATACCTCATGCTATTATAGAGCTAGCAAAAAAAAGCCATAGAGATGACTTTTTATACCTCACACTATTATAGAGTAAATATGAATAAGGTAACACAGATGACATTTTATAGGCTACCTTGTACAATTGTAAAGAAAACATGAATAAAGTCCTACAGATATTTTTTTAAACTTCATACATTTATAGAGGAAACATGAATAAATTCATACAAATTACTTTTTATACCATATATGTTTGTAATTATATATTTCTATTTCTAGAGAAAAGATGATCATTACTTATATATTTTTGAAAATCCAACTCAGGCCAACAATTACCCCTCAATGTGAAGAGGCCCTTTTCACTGCAAAGAAGCTTGCAGAAAAAAACTTCATAAGCACAGTAATTTCCAAAAACAAGTGACAGGTGGCTCAATGCATAGGAAATACTTAATTAGTGCTATGAATTTTAACATTAGGGGGGGGGGAGGATGGCATAAAGTATAGCAGAGCTCAAAGTCATACAGAAGGCATTATACTACCCTAAACATACATAGAAAAACAACAAAGTCATGCAGATAACTTTCTTGGTTTTCTTCTTAAACATGTGTGTTGCACTAAAATGTTCTACAGAAGACATTATATTACCCCACTTATACATAGAAAAAACAAGAAAAAGTCATACAGATGACTTTATGCCTCCTGCTATTACAGAACAAATGTAAACAAAGTCTTACAGATGACTTATTATACCTCATGCTATTATAGAACAAACATGAATAAAGTCCTACAGATGACTTTTTATACATCATTCCAATTATTTAGAATGATAAAAAGTCATACAAATGACTTTTTATGCCTCATTCTTTTATGAAGCAATCATAAATAAAGTCATACAGAATACTTTATATTATCCTACTTTTGCATAAAAAAAACAACAAAAATTCATACAAATGACTTTCTTGGTTTTCTTCTTAGCTGTATATGATGCACTAGAATGTTATACAGAAGACATTATACTACACAACTTATATATAAAAAAAACAAGAAGAAGTCATACAGATTACTTTATGCTTATTCTTTTATTGGGCAAACAGAAATAAAGTGACACAGATGACTTTTTATACCTCCTGCTATTATGGACTAACACATAAAATCTTACAGATGACTTTTTATACCTCATTCCAATATTAATGTATGACCATGCCAAGTCATAAGGAGTCATGTTAAGAAAACAATTCTTACTTCATAATTTGCAAAATTATCTTAGTTAACATATTCTCCAGGAGTGGGCACCTTTATCTTCACTATTTTGCATTAGTTTGCATAATTGGGCAAAATTTAGCAAAATTTTTGATTTCTGCAGAAAATTCAGTATAAATCAGGCAGCAATTTGGTAAAATTTACGAAGATTGCTCCCCCCTCAATTAAATGAGCCTCAGGATGCTCCTGGTGCAGGGGATGGGGTATCTCTATCCAAATATGGTAAAAAAAAATATGCAACTCATATATAAATATAGAGACTAGTGAGGGAGTAGGGCAGGCCCAAGGAAAAGAGAAGGTAAATTATTCTGTTTACAAGGTTTTGTGTATCTTAGTTTATGCTAGAATATACTAAAATTCAGGGGGGAGCCATCTTCTCCCCCATTGGGTAAATTGCAAAATAATGGCAAAGTACAATATTTTGAGTGTGACCTTTTGATTCTTACCAAATTGAGGCTGCTATATGGTCAGTATATTTTACTAACAAAATTATTTATGTTAAAATTATTTTTACTGCCCAGCCCTCCTCACAATTGCCTTTTTTGCAATAGACCATAGAACTCCTCTACATTTAATCAAACTCCTTAATTACAAGTTTTCTTCAAGAAACAACTTTTGACCATGTACGGTCTCACAAATAGCCTATATCTGAATTGGCCAGACTTGGCAAATATACCTTTGCCAGCTCAAACATCCTTAACATTAAACATATGCCTACTCCTTGTAAAATAATTTTCTTCTTAAACACGGGCTCATTTTTTTCTTTTCATTGGTAAGGGAGATTATGTTAATTTTTAAGCTTTTTTTGGAAAATAAAATAAATTCATTGAGGGTGGCCTACATGACTTATAAACAAATTTGTTCAATGCCACACTTGTCATAAAGCTCCTTGCTTTATGACATCTTGCTTATGGTAGCATCTAGCATTATTTTCCTCTGAGACTTGGTAAGTTTCTGAAACAGCCTAAAATTAAGAAATTTGTTGAATTTCTTTATTTTGCTGAACTTCAAAAAATTAAAATCTTTTATTAGCTGTCACAACTTCAACAAGGTTCTCACAAACAATGTATCACACATCAACCGAAAGACTAAACACATATTTCTCAGATAGATGCTCATTGGAAAGGCTATTGGAAGAGGTGAAACTGTCCCTTCCAAATCCAACCCACTGAGTTGAATAATGGTGTGCTGTATGGAGGGGGAGGGGGAGGTATCTTGATAGGTTGTTTAACCAATATTGGTTGATATTCTAAACACCAACTTCTCTTTAGGCCTACTATGGATTATGGAATGAAACTGAATTTCAATATAGGGTCTTTATCCTCTTCTAAAGAAAAATGATGTTAAGCAGATCCGTTCTTTTTATTTCAGAGATTGTAATTTTTTACTTTATGTTCCCCTCCCCCTGGCATAGTAATGGTAAGATAATTCATAAGTTTGATGTCCCTAATATAACTGCAAAGCTGGCCATGCTGCATGGAAGGTTGTCAGAATCAGCTTTTTATTGTTTATTGCCTCATCATCCTTTGTTCCGTCTATTCTGTTAATTTCATTGTAGTGTTTTTTTTTTGTATTTGTAGTGTATTTTTTGTAGTGTATTTCATTTTCTCTTTTGTCTTTTTTTTTAGTTATTCCACAAGTTTCATAACTTGTTATGATGTAGGTTATAAATAAATTATTATTATTATTAATTCAGTTGTTAATCAATATAAAAATACAGTGAAAGTTTTAGGGGGTAATAAGCAAAATTTACATTTGTTTACTGCTAATTAATTAGGCACTTACAAAGGAGAAGGGAGTATTCATGCAAATGTCTCCCAGAATTGAGAGATTTATGCAGTTTTTTTTCTGTGGTATCATATTTCTGTATAAATCGTATATTTTTGAACTTTTGTCCCCTCCTAAGTGTTAACCCCCTCCCGAGATAAAATCCTGGATACATGCCTGGTTGGAGGGGGGAATATCCTTAACTCTGGTAAAAATAAGATCCCAGTTATTTGTCAAGCAAGGATATATCAAATACTATTGGACTACAAAAATTGTTATGCTGGTAGAACCCATCCAAATTTTGGAACATGTTTACAACAACAAGGATAGCATAACAAAGGTTCTAAATTCTACCTATCTTCGTTTTTCTTTTGATTCAGCTGTGAGCAGCCATGTTTTGAAAGCCCTAATTGTTCTGTACTTTTTGAAGATATCACTCATTGTCAAAGATCTAGGTATTAAACAAACTGTTTGAGGGTCAATTGAACCTAAACTTGAGTTACTAATGATACTTCTTTAATTGAGATTTGAGAGAATATATGATTAATACATTATACCCAAATTTGATTTAAAATGATCTAACATATTATATACCAATAATCAATTGCAGTGAACCTATATCTAAAAGACTTACAAGATTAGCTGCCAAAAATAGCAATACATGCTATAAAAACTTGGTCTTGATATGATTTTGTCTGGGTTTATTTTCTTGTTTGTTAGTATTAGCTGAACTTGCTTAAAGTTGCTTGCGTTTTGCTTTTTGCTGGTTTTAGTTTTCTTGTTGTTACTGTAACCAGAATTGTATCTTGCTCTATTTGCTTATGTTACTCAATATTCAATAAGTCTCTTCTACAATTCACTTGTCTTTAAAACTTTCTCATTCCATTATCCTGTTTATTGTTTTCAAAACAATTTCAAAGCATGATAAAGATACATCAGAAAAAATTAATCCAGAAAAAAATATTGCTTCACATAAATAGGTAGATTCATTGATGGATTCAAGAAAGGGAGCTTTCTTACTAAGTAAACGACAACATTACGCCAAAAATTGTTCTGGGATCCAATATATTAAGTAGAAAATTGGTCGGCCAGCTCAGATACATGATATGCTGAACACTAAATGTCAATGTTGCCACTGAATTTTCTTGAGTAATAGCCAAATAATAAGAACAAAAAACAAGTATTGTCAAGCAATATCAATCATCATTATTCATTTGACCTGTTTTACAACAGGTCAACCAGTCAAGTAGTACCACTGCATGCAAGTTGCTATAGAAAAAGAGGATCATCCAGTACTACTAATTCCAAGATTTTATTAAAATAAAAAAGAACATGTAGTATTATTTTTTTTCTTTACAAAAATATAAATTGAGTAAAGATGTTTGAAAACTTTTGAGCATAGACAGTTATGCACAGGCTTTTTTAACACTGTTTAAAACGTGTACATCTTACACTTTGGGGTCATTAGTAATAGTAACACCAAGGATGCTGATGTAAGTAATGTTCATTTCAAGGGCCAGTGGTGCTAACTCATAGAAAAGTAGAGGGAGGGACAAAATGTATTTTAAAAAACATAGGGGGGAGGGTTCAAGGACTGATGTAATTCAAAAGCTTGTATCTGTGAGGGAACTCATTTCCCAGGTCATAAACCATAACAAGGAATAAAGTGGCCCCAGTAGGGTTCCCTGGAAATTGCATAATAAACAGGAAAAGAGTCGGAATAAACATTCTGATATCCTCCTTCTTACAGGCTATTTGAAAGAAAGTTTTTTTTTTACAAAATTAGCTACAGTGCTAAAGTCCAATGTTTTTTTAGTAGTATATAGGTGAGGATACTCTGATTAACAAAGTCTTTTTGGAGGTCAACCAATACTAGGCTTAGGCAAAGATTTTACCTCTAGAGTTAACTTAAAATAGTGTGTCACTAATTCGAATATTGAAATTGGGGGAACAGTCTTGGAATTGAATGTTAAGACAACTCGAGGCTATAAAATTCTATTAAAAGTAAGAAAGAGAAGCATATTGAATGATCTACATTTAGGATAATTCCTTGCCACTCTGATCAAGGAGGAAATATCTTTGTAAATTACAAGTATAAAAGGGCCCTTAATTTTTGTAAAGGCCTAGAATTTAGCCAAAATCAATCCCAGGAAAACTCTCTGAAAGATTGCTAGGAATCACTATTTGTAAGATTGAAAATCAAAATGCTTTATTGCTATAGAGAACAGAGGCTTAGCAGAGAAGATTAAAAGATGGTTGGAAATATTCAATATAATTTGAAGTATCACTTATTATTGCAATCTGAATATTGGAACTTTGGAAATGGTCTCTGAAGAAATGTGTTTAGTGACCTACCTCTAAGATGATTCCTTGTCACTCTGTACAAGGAGATTTCTTGTAAATTACAAATGTAAAAGGGCCTTTACTGTTTAAGAATATTCAAAAGAAACTAATGAAAGTCTTTATGCCTATCATTTATTTACAGTTTCAAAGGTTTGCAAGTTTTAAACTTGGAAATGACTTTTTTTTTTATAAAAATTAGCCTGCTTTTTAAAATGTGAAGATCTTGACAGAAATAAACCTGTTTGGAGATTTATATGTACAACTGTTTTAATTATATGTCTTCATAAAAGAAAATTTAATTTTTATTGTTTTCATATTAGTCCTTATTCCATGAATACTCTCTTTTTAAAAGCCACTTTTTACTTAGTTCCTTTTCATTTGGGTTGTAACTCCAAAGGGCATCTTTTGATACATTAGATTATATTTTAATTGAATTTTTTTATTTTTTATTGTAGAGGCATCTGCATGGCTTTAAATTGCTTTCATAATGGGATCAAAAAGCAATCTTGACCGGCTATATAGAACACTGCTACTGTCGAAGTTTTTCGTCAAAGGCTGGGGAAAAGTGGATCATTATGAAAAGCTTTTCAACTTTCGAAAGGTTTTTATATCAAAGCCAGGCAAAGCAGCAGAACTAGTTGGCAATAACTACAATGTTGTGCTTCAAAAGGAAGAAATGTCTGACCACACGATTACTATATCTGGTCAATTTAAGTCACCCTTTGTTGATTTTTTGCCAGGGTTACTTCCAGAAGAAGCAGAAATCGCTACATTTCAACTTGTGATTCCCAAAAAGTGGAAAACTAATATTAAACCAGTTTGTATACATATGGCTGGAACCGGAGATCATTATTTCTGGAAAAGACGTACGTTTATGGCCAAGCCTCTTGCTAGAGAATATGGCATTGGTTCAATAATATTAGAAAACCCTTATTATGGAAGTCGAAAACCAAAGTACCAAACTAGGTCTTGTCTTCACAACGTTTCTGATATATTTGTAATGGGTGGATGCCTAGCTTTGGAAGCAGCCGTTTTATTAAACTGGTGTAAAACACAGGGTTTTGGGCCTTTGGGCTTAAGTGGTATTTCCATGGGAGGTTATATGGCCTCAATAGCAGCTGGCGCTTGGCCAGAACCAGTGGTTTTGGTTCCTTGTTTGTCTTGGACAACAGCATCAACTGTATTTACAAAAGGTGTTATGAGCAGTGCAATAAATTGGAAGTTACTTGACACGCAGTATAAATCTGTATCTGATTATCGTGAGAAGTTTCTTAGTTTACTGAAGTCACCAGAAGATGCCTCAGAAAAAGTGTTTTTAGTGTGTGAAAATCCAAAGGATTCTAGTGTTTTTTGTAACCAGCTTGAAGTTGAGACAGGTGTTGAAAAAAGGGCGTCAGTATTGTCTAATGGATTATTAGGTTGGAACTTTCTCTCCATACCAAACTTTTCAATCCGAAAGTCAGAATCTGTTATTAAACATGAGAAAAGTTATTTAGAAGCAACAAATTTTATGCGGGGGCTTATGGACGAATTTACACATTTAGGAAATTTTTGCTTACCAGCTGATTTAGACATGATTATTGTTGTGGCTGCAAATCGTGACGCCTATGTGCCAAGAGAGGGTGTAAAATCTCTGGACGAGATTTGGCCTGGCATCGAAGTTCGTTATGTAGATACTGGTCACATTGGTGCTTACTTAAAATATCATGGCTTGTTCAAGAGAGCAATTTTTGATGCATTTGAAAATTACCGTACAAAGTACTTGCTAAATAAAAGTGTCTGAGAGTTTTTAGGGTACTGCCTTCTAGTCTTTCAGTTAAAATAACTTTGATACTCGTGTAGTTTGGGGCGTTTTGTTATACATAATAAAAAAAAAAAAAATTATGGGACTCTTAGTTTTACTAATTTTATGTTAACAGAGTTGTTTTAATAAAGTTTTGTGCTGTACTGTTGTTTCGTTTTGTTAGTGGTGTGCTTTAGGTTTGTCACTGCTGGGGAATTGATTTGTATTATTTTGTCTTTGCGTTAATGTCATCACTGGTTGTATAAATGCTATATCAATGTTACAAAAAGCTTTTTTTTTATACATATCTTTGACTATAAACTTATAAAATCCAGCCGTCTTTCTTGATAAACTAGTTTTGCTTCATAAATTTAGCACTATTTAAATTCCCTTTGCCTTTGCAATACATTTAAAGTATTTGTAATACCTTTAAAGTTTTATGTAGCACAATTTGGTTTGTAGTACCTATGAACCGTTACAGATTTCTTTAACTATAGGAGGATAATCAAAAGAAGTTTCACGATCTTTATTCCTTTTTCTCTTCTCGTTTCTCTTCTTCTTCTCTTTTCTCTGTCTGGTTCTCTTTTGTTTCGTTTTCCTTGAAATAAACTTACTGCTGTCGCCTGTCGCGCAAATTTTTATTAACTTTTTCTTTTATAAAAACTACGGATCTAGCTGCACAGACTGACAATATTGATTCGTTGGAGTCACGAGAAGTGAAATATTTCATTACCCTAAAAAGCGTGGAGTTACTTCTTTTGAGGCGGTGCTCAGACGGGCAACATAAGAGGCGCATAGGGTGCCAGTTCTTATGCAAAGCTGCTCAGACGGTTGGAATCAAAATAATGCTCTGGCCAAAAGCTTCTATCCAAGTGAGGCCATAAATCAACTAAACGGAGAATATAGGACAAGACCCTCTGAAAAAGAAGCAACCACGCCATCAGCTATGCTCCTCCACATGTCTTTATTCACAATTTTATCCCTTATGCCAAGGAGATGAGGGCTCATATATAGCTAGTTTTTCATGCACAAGTTCAGTTAAAGCCGCCTTCATTTCCAGTGAACCGATATGTTCAAATTTAAAGATTTTTTCAAAAAACTGCTTCTCTATTGGTTCATCGTAAGCTCTCTTACGTCAAAAGTTGCGAAATTTTCATTTTCGACGCAAGGACCGCAAAAGCACTAGTTACGTCGCCGTCTGAGCGCCACCTAACAGGAACTTTTCCGAGAATTTGAGCCATAAAGCAGAACATAATGAAGTCAGGCTCTATTGAGAGAGACTTAAAAAACTGAAAACAGGATTATACTAATCATCTTTTTCTAGCTTCACAAGCTGGATTTAATTTTCAAACACCTAACGGGTGTTCCTAATGGGTCCATTCTATGTCTCTGCTGTGTCTCACTGTTTCCTGATCAGAAGTGAGCAGTCTTAACATGGTAGAAGTGATGGATTTGCTCTTATCTGCTGTATTGTGTGAAAGATGTTTCTTTCTATTCCTCCATAGGACTATTAGGGACACGAACTTTTGCATTTAACCTTAAGAATTTCTGGGAGGCTACCAGACAGCATACTTCTTTTTACAAAATTTCATCAAAAGGCTAACAATATGTGGGGGAAATTGTATTTGAAAGGCGGGATATTACGCAGAAAACCGATGCAGTACTTTAATTCAAAGTAAAGATCAAATCAATAAAGCCTTGCTTTTACTTTGTTCACTTTCGTATTTACGGGTGTTTTCTGGATTAGATATTTTTATTATCCATAACTATGGCTAGAAGGAAGTAGTCACTATGTTTTTTTCTAGAACATAAACGTTTTGACATACGGGGTGCAGGTGACGATTGTGCTCATGGGTCTCTCAAATGACAATTTAACATATTCTTGCTAGATGAGTTCCAAATGTGTTGCTCTCAAGTTAATAAAAGCTAATTAGCTTGAAAACCTTCTTTATGCTTCCGAACCTATTTGAAGAAGAACAAAACCAATTTCGAACTCTATTTTTTGAAAATTCAGACCGCAAAGTTTTCTCTGCTGAAAATATGAGCAAGTAATATAATCCAATTCCCATATTAACTGAAATATCTTCTGTGTATCCCTAGCCACGTCTCTAGATACATACTGCTTTGTTGTTTATTTGTGGTCTTTCCAAAGGAAAGGATTTTTTGTTGTTTAAGAAAAAGGTTAATTGACTCATTGATTGCTATATTAAGCTTAAAACCTGTATTTCAAGAAATTAATTTTCCATTCAGCACTATTATTTCCTAGAAAGACATAACCTCTATATCGTAGCTACTTCTCTTGATGCATGCTACTTTGTTTAAAATCTAAGGTCTTTCCAAAAGAAAGGCAGATTCACCATCTTAAAACTGCTTATTGGTAGATACATTCCTGGGATTGGTGGTACCTGGGGCAGCATTAATTGAAGCGTCCCCCTCCTGACTCAAATATAAGCAAAAAAAGCCGAATCAAAGTGAAAAACTGGATCAAAGTGGGCAATTCCCCAGCCGCGGTGCCCCTCAAGCCACGACACATGGGACAACTACTCCAGTTGCCCCCCTCCCTTAGGAACGGCTCTGCTTATCGGAATTCATTGCTGGTACGTGAGCCACCTGATAATCTGCAATTGCTAACGCTGTTGGTGTAAATAAATTATTGAAAAAGAATACTTTTCTGAAGGAAAATATGGCTCTTCCATCATAGGCAGCGTAATACTGCTGCCTAAGTAAAGAACGATGTTGGCACAATGTATTATTTATTCTTTTATTTTTGGTTTCTTGGTTTTAGACCAGGGCACTTCGTATCGAAGGAGTTATCGTAGAAATTTCGAAAAAAGCTCATTCGATTGGAAATTGGAAGGGCTTGTGTCCTTTTTAATAGCCGAAAGTGATTGGAAGGCAACTAACACCCCTTCGACGCCCTCCATTTCCTCAAACTCATCCAATCAAAATTTTGAGATTGCCATTTTGTTCAACGTAGTTGAAAAATCTGGACATTATGTAATCTGGACATTATGTCCTTAAGGAGGAAACTCCCCCCACAGCTATCAGGGCAAGGGTTGTAAGTTATGCCCTGGGAGCATATAAGGTTTTAATAGAAAGCGTTGTCATAGAAACTTCAAAAGGGCTCATTCAGTTGGAAATTAAAAGGGCTAGTGCCGTTTTTAATTGTCGAAAGTGATTGGAGGGCAACTAACCCCCCTCTCACGCCAACCATTTCTCAAAACACATCCAATCAAAATTTTTAGATAGACATTTTTTTCAACGTAGTTGAAAGTTCTGAAAATTAAGTCTTTGGGGATGACAACCCTCCCCCCCCACATCCTCTTTGCAAGAGTTGTAAGTTATGCCCTGGGGGCATATAAGGTTTTTTTATAGAAAGCGTTGTCGTAAAAACATCAAAAGGGCTCATTCAATTGGCAATTGAAAGGGATAGTGCCCTTTTTAACGGTTGAAGGTGATTGGAGGGCAACTAACTCCCCTCACGCTCACCATTTCCCCAAACACATGCAATCAAAACATTCAGATATCCATTTTCTTCAACGTAGTTGAAAGTTCTGGAAATTAGGTCTTTGAGGATGATAATCCCCTCAGAACCCTCAGGGCAAGGGTTGTAAGTCAAGCCCTGGAGGCATATAAGGTCTTTATAGAAAGTGTTGTCGTAGAAACTTCGAAAAGGGTTCGTTTGATTGGAAATTGAAAGGGCTATTGCCCTTTTTAATAGTCGAAAGTGATTGTAGAGCAATCAACCCCCCTCTCACGCCTACGATTTTCCCAAACACATTCAATCGGAATTTTGAGATATCAATTTTGTTCAAACATAGTTGAAAGCTCTAGAAATTATGTCTTTGAGGATGACAGACCCCCCAGACTCCTCAAGGCAAGGGTTATGCCCTGAGGGCATATAAAGTTTTTATAGATAGCGTTCTCATAGAAACTTCAAAACAGGCTCATCCAATTGGAAATTGAAAGGGCTAGTGCCCTTTTTAATAGTCGAAAGTAATTGGAGGGTAACTAATACCCCTCTAACGCCCACTATTTCCCCAAACATATCCAGTCAAAATTTTGAGATAGCCATTTTGTTCAATTTAGTTGAAAGTTCTGAAAATTAGGTCTTTGGGGATTTCAACCCGCTCAAAGCCCTCAGGGTTATTGTTGTAAGTTGTGCCATGGGGGCATATAAGGTTTTTATAAAAAGGCTTGTCGTAGAGACTTCAAAAAGGGCTTATTCGATTGGTCATTGCCCTTTTAATAGTAGACAGTGATTGGAGGTTAACTAGCCCCCCTCTCACGCCCACCATTTCCCCAAACACATCTAATAAAAATTTGAGATAGCCATTTTTTTCAACGCAGTTGAAAGTTCAAGAAATTATGACTTTGAGGATGAAAATCACCCCCCCCCTCCCACATCCCTCAGGGCAAGGGCTTTAAGTTATGCCCTGGGGGCATGTAAGGTTTTTATAGAAAGCGTTGCTGTAGAAACTTCAAAAAAGGCTCGGTCGATTGGAAATTGAAAGGGCTAGTGCCCCTTATAAAAGTCAAATGTGATTGGAGGGTAACAAACCCCCCTCTTACGCCCACCATTTTTCCAAACACATCCAATCAAAATTTTGAGATAGCGATTTTGTTCAACGTAGTTGAAAGTTCTGGAACTTAGGTCTTTAAGCATAACACCCCCCCCCCCCACAGCCCTGAGGAGAAGGGTTGTAAGTTATGCCCTGGGGGCATATAAGTTTTTTTTTACAGAAAGCGTTGTCGTAGAAACTTCAAAAAGGGCTCATTCAATTGTGAATTGAGATGGCTAGTGCCCTTATTAATAGTCAAAAGTGACTGGAGGGCGAATGTCCTCCCTCCCCCACGCCCATCATTTTCCCAAACATTAAAAAACATTTCCAATCAACATTTTGATATATCCATTTTGTTAAACGTAGTTGGAGGGTCTGGAAATTATGTTTTTGAGTATGACAACCCCCCTCCCCACAGCCCTCAGGGCTAATGTTGTAAGTTATGCCCTGGGTTCATATAAGGTTTTTACAGAAAGTGTTGTCGTAAAAACTTCAAAAAGGGCTCATTTTATTGGAAATTTAGAGGGCTATTGCTCTTTTTAACAGTCGAAAGTAATGGGAGGGAGACTCACCCCCCCCCACAACCATCATTTTCCCAAACATTTACAATCAACATTTTGATATGGCAGTTTTGTTCAACGTAGTTGAAAGGTTAGAAAATTATGTCTTTGAGGATGACAACCCTCCCCCCATAGCCCTCAGGACAAGGTTCCTAAGTTATGCCCTTGGGGCATATAAGGTTTTTGTATAAAGTTTTGTCGTAGAAGCTTCAAAAAGAGCTCATTCGATTAGAAATTGAGAGGACTTGTGCCTTTCTTATTAGTCAAAAGTAATCAGAGGACAAATTCCCCTCCCCCCACCCATCATTTCCCAAAACACTTCCAATCAAAATTTTGAGATTGCTATTGAAAGGTCTGGAAATTATGTCTTTGAGAAAAAAAATCCCCCCAGCCCTCAGTGCAAGGGTTGTAAGTTTTGTCCTGGGGGAATATAAGTTTTTATAGAAGGCCTGCTCATATAAACTTTCGAAGGGGTTCATTGGATTGCTAGTCAGACGCTCTAGTGCTCTTTTCATGAGTCAAAGTGATGGGAGGGCAGCTAACACCCCCCCCCCACACGCACACACGTGGTATTGTCCCGAAATGAATTTAATAGAAGTTTTGAGATAGCCATTCTATTCAAAATAGTCCAAATATCATATAACAAGGCTTTTGGGGTTGAAATAAACCCTAGAGATTAGGGGTAAGGGTTGTAATTTATGCCCAGGGCGTATTTAAGGTTTTTGTAACCATTTGGAGGCAACGCTATAGTAAAGGCCATACGGCTCCAATGTTTTATTATTTATTGATTTTTCTTTTTCCAAAGGCACTTCATATGGAAGGGGTCGTCGTAGAAACTTCAAAGGGGGGCTCATTCAATTGGAAATTGAGAAATCTAGTGCCCTTTTTAAGGGTCAAAAGTGATTGGAAGGCAACTAAAACCCCTTCCACGCCCACCAGTTCCCCAAACACATCCAATCAAAATTTTGAGATAGCCATTTTGTTCAGCGTTGTTGATTTTCACATAGAAATTATGTTTTTGAAGAGGACACTCCCCAACACCCCTCAGGGCAAGGGCTGTAAACTATGCCCTAGGGGCATATAAGGTTTTTATAGAAAGCTTTGTCGTAGAAACTTAAAAAAGGGCTCATTCGATTGAAAATTCAAAGGACTAGCGCCCTTTTTAATAGTCAAAGTGATTGGAGGGCAACTAACACCTCTATCACGACCATCTTTTCCCTAAACACATCCAATCAAAATTTTTAGATAGCCATTTTGTTCAATGTAGTTGAAAATTCAGAAAATTAGGTCTTAGAGGATAACACCCCCCCCCCCCCAGCCCTCCGGGCAAGGGTGGTATATTATGCCCTGGGGGCATATAAGGTTTATATAGAAAGCGTTGTCGTAGAAACTTCAGAAAGGGCTTATTCGATTGGAAATTTAAATGGCTAATTCCCTTTTTAATAGTCGAAAGTGATTGGAAGGCAACTAACACCCCTTCCACGCCCACCATTTTCCCAAACCCGTCAAATTAAAATTTTGGTATAGCCATTTTGTTCAACGTAGTTAAAAGTTCTGGAAATTATATGTTTGAACAGGATCAAAAGGGAAGCTCGTATAAACTTTGGAGAGGGTACATTTGAATGGAAATTGAAAGTTCACTTTCATTGTTTAAGATTCAAAAAAGATCGGAGAGCAACTAGACCACGCCCCTCCACACCCTAAATGCATGATATGGAAATTTTGAGATAGACATTTTGTTAAGAATAGTTCAAAGCTCAGATATCAAAAACTCCGATGTCAATATAGCCCCCCAGGGCCCGGGGGTAGGCGTTGTAAGTTATGCCCTGGGGGTATATATGACTGTTATGGAAGGGATGCTCGTATAAACTTCATAGAGGGCTCATTTGGTTGGAAATTGATAGTTGTAATTCACTTTTTATGAGTAAAAAGTGATCGGAGGGTAGCTAGCCTCCCCCCTACTCCATTAATTTTTTTCCCAGAGGCACTTTCCGTACTAGAGGTAATTGTATAACTTCACAAAGTGGTTTATTCAATTGTAAATCGAAAGCGCCATGACCCTTCTTAAGAGTCAAAGGTTATTGGTCGGCTTCTAGCCCCCCCCCTCTCAAGCTTTTTTTCTACAAATATATCTGATAGAAAATTATAGGTAGCAAAATTAGAATTTTCAAAATTAGAATCGGAGGGGGGAGGGGCAACTGGCAATAAAATATTCGAAGGATTAAGGCTGGAGCTAAAATTTTCATTCAGGAGGTGGCGGTAGTTTTTCGTCGAAGGTGGGGAAGGTGTTCTAATTAACATTGTAGATTGTGCGTTGGTGAAGAGACATTGGCCCGCTAATTGAGTCTAATGATAGGAAGTGGTTAATAAAACAATTCCAGCCAAAAAGAAACTTAACCGAAACGCTGATAATTACCTGTTATAAGATATACCTATTATTTGCATTTAAACTTAGCAGAAAAAGGGACTTGGGGTCTGTACGGAGAATAGATCCTCACAAAATAAAAACTTTTAACCTACCTGTTTTTTATTCGTAAGAGCACTTTACTTAACTGTACCACTATCATCTACCAATCCCCCTTTCAAAATACGCAAACATATAACAAGAATTACTTATTTTTAATGAACATGTAACTTGGGCTATATATCAGACTAGGAGGGGGGGGATAAAGTAAAGTGAGACACTTTCAGGAACGATATATATAAATTTAAAAAAAAAAAGATAATAGTAGTTTCTAATATTTATAATCAGCATATAAATGAGGCTATTAACAATGAAACATGTCACAAAGACAATCGACCGTTTCAATGACAAAATGTTATCTTATATCCAGTTTGAATCCGATTTATTGGTTTTACTTATATTTGAACGCTGGAAAAATCAAGAAAGGTAAAGACAAACGGTAGATATATGATTTTTAGTCAAATATAGTTTTATACAATTCACATTAAAGAAAATATGTATTAACACCAAAACATACTAACTCTCATTGCGTCTTCAGGTATACACAGAATTAGTTCAAAGGAAGGGGCTGGGAGGGTTGTAAAAATTGATACTTAATCAATTAAAAGCAAAGAACTTGGGATTTTACTAGGGAAGGGGGGTGATTTTCCTTGGAAAATTTTCCGACGGATTGGGGAACTTCTGGGGACGGGGACGCCGGTTCCCTATCTATCTTGAGGATTCCATAAATTGAGAGGATAAAGACAGGAGCTAGAATTTTTGTTGAGGAGGTGATGCTATTTCTTGGGAGAGGGTTGGGGAAGAGGTTCTACCCAATTTTCTACATTTTGCTTTAGTGGAGAGGCAAAGGCTCCCCAGTTACAAAGAATATTTCCGTACGAACAATGATCTAACGTCATGTTCAACAAAACGTTTTGCAATTAGGTCCAATAGATTGTCAAATAAAAATAATTTTTTGTCACTTTTATATCCAAAATTTATTTCTGAGTGGCTCCTCTGAAGAAAATATTAAAAAATTGAAGAAAATCTTTTAAACTACTTATTTATTATTCCTAAGGTCCTAACAGTGCTCCACTTAACTTTACCACAATCTTCCGCCACCCTCCCCCACAAATACGAAAATATATAGGCCTAACCAGAAATAATCCTACTTATTTTCAATGAATTTCCCATGCTTGATTTTTTTCTTTAAGTTTATTCGTAGATAATTTCGGAGACCACACTGCCTTTCCATGACGATAAATAAAAGTTCAAATAGGGATAAAATCCTTTTAATAGACAGTGTTTTTTATAACAATGATAGAAATTCACAAAAATACCAGATATTTCGGTCACGTATACAGTGACCGTCATCAGTGGTAAAACTAAAATAAAACAATTTAAACCAAAAGTTTATATACTAAATCAAATAACACTACATATTGTTTGAATCTCTAATTCTTTTCAAAGCAAAGGCGGAAGCTATTCTCTTTGACCTTCTTGGATTCTGTTCATTAGCGTTAAATTCTATAACATTTGGACAAAGGTCAACTAAATTGGGTGAATTAGACTTTACTCTGTCAGATATTAATAAATAATAATAGATAGAATTCAGCACATATTCACCTGTATCCCTATTCAAAGCAATATTCTTGAATAAGATTTTCTTTATTTCAAGAGTTTCACGAAAAATTTGCTTTAAACCCCGATCCCTAGAAATCAAAGAGACATTCTCGAACAAAATAAAATGGTCTAGAAAATTAAAAATATGTTCTGAAAGGGCTGAAGTCAAATCTTCAGACTTAGAGTCTTGCTTTAAAGCCGAAGAAATAGAATCTTTGTGTTGTAATAATCTCATTTCCAAACTCTGGTTCGTACGTCCCACATATGAGCTTCCACAAGTACATGGGATCTGATAAACCCCACTTTGTTGCCCCAATGAAGGTAGATCCTTCCCAGAATTTAGAAAACTACCCAAAGTATTATTACTCTTTAAAGCTACCCTTAAACCATTGCTTTGTAAAATTCTCTTAAGTTTTTCACTTAACCCGGGTACATATGGTAAGGAACAAAAAAAATCCTTCTCCTGAGTTGTCTCAAAGACTTCCTTAGAAATCTCTAGAAACCTTTTTCTTCTTTTTGAAAAAGTCTGGTTAATTAACCATTCTGGATACATGTTACTTATTAGTATTTTCCTTAGAAAAGACAATTTCTCCTGAACAAATTTTGGAGAGCAAATACTAAAGATCCGATCAGTTAAAGAAATGATCAAACCAATTTTTACTTGGCGAGCGTGACCGGAACCATAAGAGAAAAATCTATTGTTATTTGTCGGTTTTCTGTAAATTTTATAATCCAGACTATTTTGATTTTTCAAAAGAAGAACATCAAGGAAAGGAAGTTTCCCATTCTCTTCCAATTCAACAGTAAACTTTAAATCCCCTCCCAAACAATTAAGAAGTTCCAAAAATCCTTTTAATTCCTCCTCGCCATAATCCCATACTGAAATTATGTCATCCATATACCGTCACCAAAAATTAGGTTTTAAAAAATATGAATGTAAAGTACTTATTCCAATATTCTCAAAAAAAATATTAACTAATAAAGGTAATAAATGGGCCCCAATAGGTAAACAATTTATTTTTTCGAAATACTCCCCTCTAAATTGAAAAAAATAAGAGAACTTATTACACAACCTCACTAAATACATAATTACAGAAACTTCTAAATCTGTTTTGCCACTGATCAAATCCAAATTTCTTAAGAGCTTTCCTTCTAGAAGAGTTTCGGCTGCTTCTACATCAATATTTGTGTACATTGATACAATGTCGAAGCTTGAAAGCAAAGAATTCGAAGAAATTTCTACTTTTTTCAGTTTTTCAACCAAATTCGAAGAATTCTTAATAAACGAAATTTGTGTAGACAAAAGTGGTTTACAGATTGACACTAACCATTTGCTCAAAACACTTGTTGGTGACCTTGTACTTGACACAATTGGTCGTAATTGTAGGTTAGGCTTATGAATTTTGGGAAGTCCATATAGTTTAGGGCACAAGGAACTGCGTAGCAGGCATTTGTAATAGAGTTGAGGTGTAATTTTTCCTTCATCCTTTAAGCACTTCGATTCTTTCTTAAATTTATTTGTAAAAGAGTCTGTTGGATTATACGATAGCTTCTTGTATGTTTTTTCATCCTTTAGTAAACTTCTTAATTTTGATTCGTAGTCGTCAGTATTCATCACAACTAAAGTGTTACTCTTATCTGCTTTTGTAATGGTAATTGAATCATCCTTTTTCAAGTTTTTAATAATTTTTAAGTCTATGATGTTCGTACTAAGAAATCCCGGTTTGTACACAAAATTGGAAAGGGCTTTTACGGTAGAGCCTGTTACTAAGCTAACATATTTTATTAGATCTGTATTTTTGTGCAAATATGTTACTATTGAAGATATAAGGTCTTCTAAGGGGACTTTATCTGGTTTAAAACAAAATTTTGGACGCTTTTCAAGCACTGATTGTTCTTGCATCGTTAAATTTCTTGATGAAAAATTAACCACACCTGGTCCAAGAATTGACGAAGGATGAAAAAATTCTTCTAATTGTTTTCATTTTCATAGCTTTAACAAATAAAAAATTAATTAAGATTTATAGGAATAAATATCAGCATATGTATATTAAACTGACAATGCACATTTTTTTTTTCAGTAAATTCATTTGAATTTTTTTTCAGTAAGGTACAAATTATATTCTGGATTTTAGAAAGCATAGGGTTTTAGAACTCTACTCATATTAATTCCTGTTCGTTTTGAGTTTCATTTATTAATTAATAATGATTTGGGGTGGTTGTATGCTTAGTAGATTATTTGATTTTATTTTTGTTCATTTTGGTTTAATGGATTTCTTTACTTTTTTTCGAAAAACTTCTTTTGTAGAAAAAGTTTTTTTTTAACTAATTTAAGAAAAAGATCGATTGACTCATTTATTGCCCTGTTAAACTTAGAATCTGCATTTCAAGAAATCAATTTTCCATTAAGCAATAAGGTCGACTGACTCAGTGTTGAGAAAAGATCAAAGAGATGCATCTCTTGATCTTAGCCCGAAAGCATAGATCCTACAGCTTAAGAGGCTACCTAACATGTTCCTTAAGCCAAGATTGATAGGAAGTAGAAGAGTCTGTTTTCATTAATTCTGCTTCTTTCTTTTCTGAAAGATATACCTGGTAGCCATGCTTCTAAGACATAGAAATATTTGAAAAATTTTGCAATGACTCTTACTTTAATATTGAAAATCGTACTAGAAACAAGCTCAGTAAATATATAAACTTAGAAACCACTTGGGATTTAAATAATGATATACGTTAAAGTTAGAATAAACATTATCTGAGCAATATAATGGCGTGATCTACCAATTTACAGTCTCACAGCCCACTGAATGGAAGGGCCGGTTTGGCGCAAGTCTGAAGGAATTTTATTCCTGTTTGAATACAGAATTATCACAGTATTTGATCCAACAGAAATGGAATGTTAGTGTCGTTGTGCTTTGCCCCTGCTGCCTTCTCAGCTGGTTGGCTTTTCTTCGTTTGTGTATGCCAAACTAAAATCTGGAAATAAAAGAAATGAGAGGTAAATAAACAAAAGGAGAAGTTTGAGCACTGAACAATGATATCTGGGAACGTTGATACCAGACTGGACCAGGGAAGTCAATTGGGGAGGGGGGACAACACCCCGCTAGATTTTGAAAAACACCTTTTTCTGGTATTTTTATTAAAGAAATACTTTCTTGGTAGTTTCATTGAAAAAAAAACATTGTCCCCCCCCCAGATTTTGAAAAACAAATTTAACCCCTTTTCCACGAGTTTCGGGAATTGACGCCCCTGGACTGGATTAATTTTCGAAAAATTCATCTTATTAAGCTCTTTATTGGGCTAATTAGTTTTCCTAAAATATACCTTGCTAGACCATTGTGTCTTGCTTGTTTTAATTTTTTGCTGTTGAAACTTCTGTAGACTTAGTTTACTATAATAGGATTTCCTACCTCTATTGGAGGGAATCAACCCAGTCTATCATTAGTGTACGTTATTGAGGATCGGGAACGCCATCCCAGGAATCGCTAGGCTAGGATTAAGCTAGATCCTCGCGTCGACCATTTTGTGGTTGAGTACTTCCAGGTAAATTTATTTAGATCAACCGTTTTGTCATCACCGTCATGATTCGTTACAATTTTTTGTTTCCCTGAAGAAAGATGTTTCTTGAAACACCGGTCTTTCTTGAATGAAATTGACATTCTCGTAAATTTCTGTGTCTTTTTGGAATGAGATTACAGTCAACGCACAATTTCAGTCATTGCTTTCTGATTTTCTTACATTTTACTTGCTAAATCCTTTGTTTAGGTATTAGAATAAAACATTAGTTCAAGAGGTTCTGACAACATCCATATCCCTATGCTTACCTATATGTTCACGAGGAAATTTCGAGGGAAATAATCCTATCTGTTCTTTGGAACTTTTGGAGGATTAGTATATTTAAAAGTAAAAAAAGGTGACATCGAATCGTTTAAATAATAAATTTCTTCCTAGAAACAGTTTCTTTTTTTTTGGTTATTTAAGAGTCAATTATTTTATAACATGATCTAATTTTTGCTTAATTTTTATCATTTGACACGCTATGAAAACATGAAGTGGGGAAGGAAAAACACCCAATACACCCTTGTGTTTGAAAACCTAAAAGAAATACACCAAAAAGGGAAAATTTCCCGAAAAAAAATATGTGTTTCTGCAGTATTATTCCGCTTGGACATTATTTATTTCTTATCTCATTCACAAAGAAAAACTTAATGACACCTCTGCAGGTATTAACGAATATTCGATAGCCCTAGGCTGGCCCTGAAAAATACTTGCTCTCCTTCAAATGGTGTCGCTTAATGTGACCCAAATAAATTTCTGATAATATAGCAAAAGTACTGCCATGTGTAGAACTGGCACATTTTTCTTCATAAGAACAAATTTTGCCATTTCTTCTCTTGATCACAAATTTCTGCGTGGGCGCAAAAAAAAAAAATCTAGAAATTCTCAATAAAGCGTCAAAGTAGATATTGACACAAAAATCATAATTCATTGTTTCAGAGTGGTTCATATAACATAATGTTTATATAACATAGTTGTGGCTCGGATGAAAAGCTTTAAAATATAGCCTTAAAATGTCTTAAAGTTTTAAAATGTAGTAGGTATTAAAATACCTACTACAGATTCATGAAAATTAAAAAACAAAAAAATTCTTTGTCCTCTTTTTAAGTGTGGTAGTCTATAAATGCAAGAATTTATGAAGATTAATAGAATGACAATCAGTGTTTTGGAGAATTGTCTGCTTGCGATTTTAGGGTCGTCTTAGTTCAGCCTGATAAAAGGTTAAGTATCAGTTAATCAATCATTTTATTCGTAATAAAGCAATACTACAAATGTGAAACGGTTATTCAGCCTAAGAAACTTAACTCGTTGTGCATCCTGCCCAGATTCACATAATGCTTTTCTTTTTATATTTCCTGAAAATGTTTCTGGTATGAAAAGGTTTAATGTTTCATGGTTTGAATACAGTATGTACTGAAGAACTAAGTAGGCACAATTTAAGACCAAAAAGAGTTGAATAAATAATTTGTATAAAAAGGAACTTTAAAAAACCTTGTTTTATAAATGGACTAAAAAGGGGAAACTTAATTTTTCGGTTCTAAAAAATACTTTTAACATACATACTTCAAAATTTTCAGAATATTTGAATTTTGTAAACTCTTTTATTCAAACTTGTACAAATTTTCTAAAAAATTATACGTTGTTCGCATTTTACTTAAAGAACTGTGAATTTGTCGTCCACAGCATTCATAAAATTATGCATGCATGATAAATACTTAAATTTCAACAGGTAGTTGACTGAAAATGCGCACCACGTTTAAATTCTTAAATTTTTTTTATAAGTTTAAATTTAAATTTTTTTAAAGTTTTGTTTAACTTTAAAGTTTTTTTTTGTTTAAGTTTTAATTTTTTTTTAAAGAGTTAACGACATTCAAAATATTTAGACAATTTTGAAGTATGTACATCAAAAGTATTCTTTAGAAGCGAAAAATTTCCCTTTTTTAGTCCACTCATAAAACTTGGTTTTTTAAAAGTTTTTTTTCATAAAGTATTTTTTCGTCCTGAACTACCAAGAGGAAAAAACCTATAGCAAAAATATGATGCTCTTTAGCGCCATCTTAATTGGTGAAATAAAGGCCATTTAGGTATATCTTAGGACCCTTACAAAAAAATTGTGGAAAGTGAACCTCCGCTTTGTTTTAGCTTATGTATCAAACAGTTCGTGGTAACGAACTGTAAGTAAGGAGCGACCCGGCTCAATGGTAACCGAAACTCTAGAAAACGGGTTTTTGATACCAATAGATACATCAAAAGAATCAAATTTCAATGCTGATTTCAAATATATAACTTTCATCAAGTTTAGTGCTACCCATCAAAAGTTACGCGCCTGAGAAAATTTGGCTGATTTTCAAAAAAAGAGGGGAAAGACCCTCTAAAAGTTATAGAACCTTAATGAAGATCACACCATCATATTCAGCGTCTCAGAAAACCCTACTGTAGAGGTCTCAACCTCCTATGTACAAAAATGCGGAGTTTTGCATTTTTTGCCAGAAGAAAGATCACGGATGCGGGTTTATTTGTTTGTTTTTTTCCCAGGAGTGATCGTATCGACCCAGTGATCCTAGAATATCGTGGGTGGGCTCATTGGAATGGAAATTAAAAGCTCTATTGCCCTTTTTAAGTGACCAAAAAAATGAAGGCCAACTAGGCCCCCTCCCATGCTCATTTTTTTCCCAAAGTCACCCGATCAAAATTTTGAGATAGCCATTTTGTTCAGTATGGTCGAAAATATGATAACTTTATCTTTTAGGATGACTTAATCCCCCGAAGTCCCCGGGGGGAGGGCTAAAAGTTATGAACTTTACCCAATGTTAACATTTAGTCTTGGTTTTTGGGAAGTATACAGACGTTTTCAGGAGGGTTTTTTCTGGTAGTGGGGGAGTGGGTCGGGGGTTATGTTGGAGGATCTGTCCATGCAGGAAGCTTTCATGGGGGAAGGGAAATTGCCATGAAGGGGGCGCCGGACTTGTCAGCATTATTTATTGGTTATTGGGAAGTATACATACATTTTCAGGAAGGATTTTTTTTCTGGAGGGGGGGGGAATGGAGGAGGGGGTTACTCGGGAGAATCTTTCCGTGGAGGATGTTTCTTTGGGGTAAGGGATATTTCTATGAAGGGGGCGCCGGATTTCCAAGCATTATTTAAAAAACGATCAGAAATTAAATAAAAAAACAAACAAGTTTTTTCAACTGAAAGTAAGAAGCAACATTAGAACTTAAAACGAACAGAAATTATAACGTATATGAGGGGGGTCTCCCGCAAGTCAATAACTCGCTATTTATGCTACAGTTTTTTTTAGTTCTTTCAAAAGACCTATCTATTCTAATTAAACGGCCTTTGTGATTCAGGGGTTTGTGAATCAATTTTTTTTTTACTTTTAACGTAAAGAGCGTGGTATTGACTAAGGAGAGAACCCCCTCATATACGTAATAAAAAAAACAATAAAAAAAACAAACGATACGGCTCAATAGTAATCGAAACTTTTAAAAACGGAATTTTGATGTCAATAAATGTATCACAAGAATAGGTTTATAATTCTGATTCTAAATATATAAATTTTATTAAGTTTAGTATAACTCATCAAAGGCTACGAGCCTGAGAAAATTTACTCGATTTTTAAAGAGGGGGGAAACATCCACTAAAAGTGAAAGAACTCTAATGAAAATCAAACCTTCAGATTCAGCGTATCAGAAAAACCTATTACATAGGTTTCAAGCTCATATCTGCAAAAATCTGCAACTTTGTATTTTTTGCCGGAAGAAAAATATACGAATATAGAAGTTAGTTACGTAAGTTAATTTGTAAATTACGTCATAACCAAATTTAGAGACATCCATTTAGCAAAAAAAAGTAAAAATTTTATGCAAATATTGTTTACTTATTCAATGACGGTGAGCCAAAATAAAAGCTGCATTAACTAAAAAACGATAAGAAATTGAATAAAAAAAAACAAGTTTTTTAAGCTGAAAGTAAGGAGCGACATTAAAACTTAAAACGAACATAAATTATTCCGTATATGAAAGAGGCTGTCCCCTCCTCAACGCCTCGCTCTTTGCGCTAAAGTTTGACTCTGTCTCACAACTTTATTTTTTAAAACAATAAAAAACTTTAGCGTAAAGAGCGAAGCGTTGAGAAGGGGACAGCCCCTTTCATATACGGAATAATTTCTGTTCGTTTTAAGTTTTAATGTCGCTCCTTACTTTCAGTTTAAAAAACTTGTTTTTTTTTATTTAATAAGATAATAAGGAGACACCAGATCTTCCTGTTCTTATTACTGTGTTCTTAAATACATGACAATCAACAGATGTCACACCTCAGTCTCCTTTAAGGGCTAGGCACACGTAGCTGATTTCGGGAACCGATTTCAGCAAGGTTGTATTCCATGTCGAGTGATTATAATTAATAATGGTAAGAGGCGGGGCTTGGTGACGTTTTTCGGTGATTAATCATCATTAATTACGATTAATTTACGATAATCCTTAAATACGATTAATTACATGCCTAAAGTTCGAAAGCCTCACTTAATTTCTTGTCTAGAACGTAATTAATCATAAATAATCACCGAAAAACGTCACCAAGCCCCGCCTCTTACCATTATTAATTATAATCACTCGACATGGAATACAACCTTGCTGAAATCGGTTCCCGAAATCAGCTATGTGTGCCTAGCTGATAACTTTATCTTTGCTAAGCCCCTAAGCCCCGCCTCTTAGCATCATTAATTATAATCACTCGACGTGAAATACACCCTTGCTGAAATCGGTTCCCGAAATCAGCTACGTGTGCCTAGCCCTTTAGGGCCAATAATGGACCGAAACTGTAACGGGGTATTGTTTCAGTTAGTGATGCCAATGCCTGAAAATGAAAGGGAAAGGGGGGCTGGGGCAAAATGTGTTTGTCAAAATCTAGGGACGGCAGTTTTCTCTTTGATTTTTCCAATGAAAATAACAAAAAGCATTTTTCAATGAAAATACCAAGAGAAGTATTTTCCTAGGCGGGGGAGCAACTCCCAGTTGGCACTGCTGACTTCATTAATAAAAGACAGAATTACTTTTTATTTTAGTATTATTCACGTTATTGGCTAAAAGTGAAGGACTCTTGTTACCATTGTTCGGCAACTAAAACAATCCACTGTACCAAATATGACGGAAAAAAAGAGGAAACTAATAGTCGCCATGGCGTAACAATAAATTAGCCGTAAGCTAAAAATCCCATTTGTTGGCACATCGGCCTAAGATAAGGATGATATTATGCATTTACCACAATTAAATACCAAAGATAAGAATACTAATGTTGACATACACGGAATATTGTTTATATAGACGATAGACGAAGTTCTTACAAGGACATGTTGTTTCGTTGCCCAAAAGATATGAATAAACATGAAAAATGGACTAAAAATTCTGGCGTAAATTTTGTTGGAAAACCTTTTTTTCAGCTAAATTGTTATTCGGGGTTTATGTTAGAGGCATCTTTCTTACGTTCGTTTCAGGTAGGAGTGACGACAAATGGGAGGGGGAGGTGAGGGGGCCCATGTTCTCTTAGATTTTCTTCTCCCTTGATTTTGAAAAATACAGTTTTTGGGTGTATTTTCATTGAAAAATGCCTTTTTTTTTTCATTGCAACAACGGCAAATTCCCCCTCTCCCTAGATACTGAAAAATATTTTGCCGCCACCTAAATTGTTGTTAATTGATGCCACTGATCGATAGAAAGGAAAAGGTTAGACTGTAGACAAGCCGAAAACAGCTGTATTTTGTTTTGAAGCAAAGAAACGCAAAATTGTAAAAAGTAAATTCAATCTTAATTTAAATTGCGAATCAACTGTACTGAATAAATCAAGATAAAAAAGCAAAAGGACTCTGTAGAATCATTGCCAGCGCATCACAATTCTATCAGAATTCAGACGCATCGGGGAGTTTGAATCTGGACGCATCAAGCGTCGAATCTACGTTTCACTTGGTCGTTTTCTTTTTTACATAGGACAAGTGGCAAACCTGGGGAAGCTACCATTTCATCTAACCGTCACAAGCATTAAACGTCATCTCGTCCACAAGGAAAATCCGTCAAAACATCAACACGTCAGGGGATCGACAGTCATAACATCGACACGTCAGGACATCGATAGTCGCAATCGCTACCCGTCAGAACGTCGACAGTAATAACATCGATACGCCAGTTCATCGACAGTCATAATATCGACACGCCAGTTCATCGACAGTCATAACATCGACATATCATAACATCTAAAAAATTTTTTAGATGTTGTGAGGTGTCGATGTTATGACTGTCGATGTTCTGAAGGTTAGTGGTTCTGAAGGATTTTTGTTATGAAAAAAATTCATAAGTTTATATAATAGTAATAAGTATGTAGTAGTTTAGAAACAAATTTTGGCTATATATTTGCACATCAGGGGGGTGGGGGTACAGCATAGCATATATTAAATACGTAACCTAACCTAAAGTAGGTACATTCTCTCCCCCCTAAACTCCAAAAAACTAAAGTTCAAAAATTTTAGATGTTATGACGTGTCGATGTTATGACTGTCGACGTTCTGACGGGTAGCGTCTGTGACTGTCGGTGAACTGACGTGTCAATGTTATGACTGTCGACGTTCTGACGGGTAGAGATTGTGACTGTCGATGAACTGACATGTTGATGCTATGACTGTCGACGTTCTGACGGGTAGCGATTGTGACTGTCGATTTCTTGACGTGTTAATGGTATAACTGTCGATGTCCTGACGTGTCGATGTTCTGACGGATTTTTTTTCCATGTTATGATGGATTTTGTCGATGTCCTGACGGTAGTGGTCCTGACGTGTCGGTGTCCTTGTGCCTTCCCGCAAACCTATCCCCCAACCTTGCTACAGCAGGGATTGATCACTAAACCTCGTATTACCAACCAAAGTGTTACGACGGGGTATTTGACTAAATAACGGTATTAAATTCTCTTATTCAAAGAGCTTCCTAACATTAGTACGTCCAAATTTTCATGAAAGGCCTCCGAATCGAAAAGCTAGGGGGGGGGAGGGCAATATGGCATTTATCCTCCCTGTATTCCAGTATGAAGATTGTTAGGTTTATTGAAACAAGGAAATAAACAAAATCTGTTGATGAATTTAATTTACCAAAAATCGTATCCCCGAAGTTGGCACAAATCAAAGTTGTTGGTCTTTTTTTATGATCATATAATATGAATGAATTGGTATTTCAGGCAAAATTTCGACGGTCGATTTTTGGTTAGTGAAAACTAAAATTGATAAAACAACATCTTTTGAATTAAATATACTCTTTCAGTCTTATGAAAATTGAAGCAATAGTGTATTTTTTGGTTTATTTTTTATGGTCTAAAAAACTTAGGGTGACTGGGGCACATACACATGTAAAACAGCAGTGGAACAATTTTGTGAAAATCCTAGGGGGGGGGGGGGGCGTTGTAGTCGATTTTCCCAAGTCAAATGAAAATGACAGTGCAAAATGAGCGATAAAGGCAAATACATACTAAAGAAAACTAATCCGTTTCTGTGGATGCTTGAATCATGTAGGTTTATCTTAGTTTCGACAAGATTTTTGAAGACACTAAGTTTTAGCTGGGATGGCTGGGTCTGGGGGTTCAGCTACTCCCCCCTGTCCCATAGTAAATTACGCTCGGGTAGAAAAGCTGGCCCAGTTCCTCATGAAACCCCATGATTTTTACTTATTTTTCTACGACTGTCACATTAATCAACTGTTTTAATTGTTGTTTTGACGGATCGATCCGCCCCCACAATCATTTGCTACTTACGTGCCTAGAATTGAACATGACCTAGCAAACTTAGTATAAACTGTGACAAAATTAAAGAAATTTTGTCCCAATCTTTTCTAACATTGTTGGAAAGCATTTTCATTTGAAATGAGAACAACAAAATATTTGCTTCTGTTGCTTAGTTCATTTCCATAAAGGATTATTATGTTGATAACTAAAAGACCACTATTTCTCTCCAATCTCTGATCTAATCTAAATTTGTGTTCTGATTGACCCGCTCTCAATGAATTCTTGTTTTAAGTTACAGTCTTACTGACACGCTTTTGGACCTTAGGATTTAGGCTATTTAAGGCCGTGCCCAGGGGAGTAGGGGGCTTGAACCCCCCATCTCCCAAAACGTTTGTCTGACTCGTAAAAATGTAACAAAAATGGATATAAGCAGATTTTTGTATGCGTTTTTGAGGCTATTTTTATGTACCCCCCCCCCAAAAAAAAAAATCCTGGATACGGCCCTGATGCTATTCAGTGTCAAAATAAGAAGGACAAAACTGAAGCACCGTTTGCAGCCTACAAGACTTACTTCAGAATTTTGAAGTAAGTAGCAGAGCAGAATACGGAGAATAAGTCAGGTGCAGCAATTTAAAAGAGAAAATGACGAGCTAAAACATAGGTTTAAGAATATGCTAAGTTAGATTATAAGAAATAGATTAAATTATATTATAAAGCAGAATAATTATATTAGCCACTATTTTGTCCTTTTATGGAAGAATCTTCCAAACAGAATATTTAATATTTGGGTTTTATATTAGACTCAGGCGCATAAGAAAATATTTGAGGGGGTGGGTGTCAGTAGGGTGTATCTTTTGAATTCTACGAGACGTATAGGAAAACATTTCTACGAGACGTATAGCAATTTCCATGTAATTTGCTTTCTGGTAGGTATTCTATTCTACAGGTCATTACACTCTTTGCCAAGAGATTTACGCAATTAATTAAACCTGTATTATAAAACCAGCGCGTCTTGTTTCGAGTTTTAACGGACAAGTTTTTGAAAAGCAAACGGTTTTTTTTCTTGTTTAACATTTGCAAAAAAGGGGTAATTAGTGAGTGGAAAATTTTTTAATGCATTTACAATCGGAGATGTTTGATTAACCTTTGCAAAAAAAGGGGTAATGGGATTTGTGAATTGGAGGAGATGCCATGATTATGTACTGTATAATACACAAGTGATGTTTTGGAGCGTATTGCCAATTTAACGAGAAAATGACTGAAAAGTGTTTTGAGGGAGATGGGTTGCATGGAGGGTTGAGTTGCATGAGAGTTCAGTTAAAGGGGGTACAGTTACACGGGGGTTTCGGTTCTCCAGGGGTGCAGTTCCCAGGGGGTTCAGTTGCCCGGGGGTTGAGTTAAATGGGGATTGAGTTCCACGAGAGTACGAGAAAATGACTGAAAAGTGTTTTGAGGGAGATGAGTTGCATGGAGGGTTGAGTTGCATGCGAGTTCAGTTAAAGGGGGTACAGTTACACGGGGGTTTCGGTTATACAGGGGTTCAGTTACAAGGGGGTTCAGTTGCAAGGGGGTTGAGTTAAATGGGGATTGATTTCCACGAGAGTAGTGCTTTGTAGTGGTTTAGCTTGTCACAGTTTTAAAAGAGCTTTACGGGGATTGAGAGACTCAGTTGCCTAATTCCGTGTGATTTTTCTTTACTTGATGGTCATTAAAAACGAAATTTTTGTGCTAAATAAGTAGTTTTTGTATCTTTTAAAAGAGCTTTAAGGGGTTTGAGAGACTCAGTTGCCTGATTCCGTGTGGTTTTCCTTTACTTAGTGGACATTAAAAACGAAATTTTTGTGTTAAATAAGTAGTTTTTGTATCTTTTAAATGAGCTTTACAGGGTTTGAGAGACTCAGTTGCCTAATTCTGTGTGGTTTTACTTTACTTAGTTGTCATTAAAATCGAAATTTTTGTGTTATATAAGTAGTTTTTGTATCTTTTAAAAGAGCTTTAAGGGGTTTGAGAGACTCAGTTGCATGATTCCGTGTGGTTTCTCTTTACTTGGTGGTCATTAAAAACGAAATTTTTGTGTTAAATAAGTAGTTTTTGTATCTTTTAAAAGAGCTTTAAGGGGTTTGAGAGACTCAGTTGCCTGATTCCGTGTGGTGGTTATACAGGGGTTGAGTTACAAGGGGGTTGAGTTGCACGGGTGTTGAGTTAATTGGGGTTGGAGTTCCACGAGAGTACGAGAAAATGACTGAAAAGTGTTTTGAGGGAGATGGGTTGCATGGAGGGTTGAGTTGCATGAGAGTTCAGTTAAAGGGGGTACAGTTACACGGAGGTTTCGGTTATACAGGGGTTCAGTTACCAGTGGGTACAGTGGCCCGGGGGTTGAGTTAAATGGGGAGTGAGTTCCACGAGAGTAGTGCTTTGTCGTGGTTTAGCTTGTCACAGTTTTAAAAGAGCTTTACGGGGATTGAGAGACTCAGTTGCCTAATTCCGTGTGATTTTTCTTTACTTAGTGGTCATTAAAAACGAAATTTTTGTGTTAAATCAGTAGTTTTTGTATCTTTTAAATGAGCTTTAAGGGGTTTGAGAGACTCAGTTGCCTAATTCCGTGTGGTTTTTCTTTAATTAGTGTTCATTAAAAAAGAAATTTTTGTGTTAAATAAGTAGTTTTTGTATCTTTTAAAAGAGCTTTAAGGGGTTTGAGAGACTCAGTTGCCTGATTCCGTGTGGTTTTTATTTACTTGGTGCTAATTAAAAAAGAAATTGTTGTGTTAAATCAGTAGTTTTTGTATCTTTTAAAAGAGCTTTACGGGGTTTGAGAGACTCAGTTGCCTGATTCCGTGTGGTTTTTCTTTACTTGGTGGTCATTAAAAAAGAAATTTTTTTGTTAAATAATTAGTTTTTGTATCTTTTAAAAGAGCTTTAAGGGGTTTGAGAGATTCAGTTGCCTGATTCCGTGTAGTTTTTCTTTACTTGGTGGTCATTTGTTGTATCTTTTAAAAGAGCTTTACAGGATTTGAGAGACTCAGTTGCCTAATTCCGTGTGGTTTTTCTTTACTTGGTGGTCATTAAAAACGATATTTTTTTGTTAAATAAGTAGTTTTTGTATCTTTTAAAAGGGCTTTATGGGGATTGAGAGACTCAGTTGCCGGATTCCGTGTGATTTTTCTTTACTTGGTGGTCAATAAAAACTAAATTTTTGTGTTTAATAATTAGTTTTTGTATCTTTTAAAAGAGCTTTACTGGGATTGAGAGACTCTGTTGCCTGATTCCGGGTGGTTTTTCTTTAATTGGTGGTAATTAAAAAAGAAAATTTTTTGTTAAATAAGTAGTTTTTGTATATTTTAAAAGATCTTTAAGGGGATTGAGAGACTCAGTTGCCGGATTCCGTGTGGTTTTTATTCTTTTCAGTAAAGACACTCGATATCCTAAAAGTGTTTAATTAAACTTTTTTAAAACTTCGAAATTTTTCAACTTTATTAATTTTTTTCTTTTTGTACATAACTTAAAATGTCAAAATATGCTTACAGTTCTAACAATTGCGCTCTGTGATTGGTCAGAAACACGATGTGACTTTCCCACTGGTTATATATGGCAAGTTATTCACACTACTTAATCGATTCCATGCATTAAATCAGTATTTCTTGCTCAGTGGAAAAATAAACACAATAGTCATATCTTTGAAAAAAAAAAATGAAGATTGAACTTTTTAATAAATCGTGTTTACATAACAAGGTTATTGTAGCTTTGAATGCTGACAAAGAGAAGTATTTAAACTTTGAAACAAGTATAGGCGGTAGCACTATTGGAAATGTATGCATGCATTGTCATGACAGTAAGGAATTAAATTTCTTTGGAATACCGAAAAAATTCAACTCTTATGTTGGTGGTTATGCGAGATTGAGATCTCCAGAGATGATTGCACTCAAAGAGAATGCCAACATAAAAATAATCATTGATGATAGAGGACAACTCCTTGCTACTGTTGCGGGTAACACATTACCTACTGATACATCCAGTCGTCACCTTTCGGGTATTAGCATTCAACGGAAGATCAATAAAAGAAAGGCCTACTCTTCTTCTAATATCGTAAACCATATCTTGTCTACGTGCCGAAACTGTTACCTGTGTAAAAATAATGTGATAATAGACAGTGAAATTGCCAGAAAAATAAAAAGGGCATTGTCAGAAAATATCACGATGGAATATAAAGATGAATCGATGAAAAACAAAGCACCAGCAAACGTTACTGCCATTGATTAAACAGTCATTGAACCAAATAATACCAAAGACGAAAAGCATATTGAGCCTGTTGATGAGAAACCAGTAAAAATTGTGTATGACTCAAAATGGAATAATGATTATTCTACTGATTACGAACTAAGAGAAGACAATAGCTATAATATCAAGATAGAACATGGTGAACTATTTTATGGAACAGATTCAAAATGTCCAAAGTTAATCATTGATATTAATAATGTATCGTAATATATTTTTTGTATTAATATTCTACATAGCATTATTTCATTAAAAATATATTATGCATTACATTGTTTTGTGTTCATTATTTTTAGAATAAGCTAGCATATTAAACGTTTAGAATGTCTAATAAAACGTTGGAGATGTAAGAAAAGGAATTTTCATACATCTATTGTCAGACACATGGGGACAAATTCTTTCTTGAATTTGCCTCCTGGATAAATAAAAAAAGACATTTCATTCAAGAAATTATGACGAAACTCTAAGTAAGCAACAAACTCTTTCTTGAAATTACCTCATGGATACACAATGCAGAAATTTCATTTAAGGAATTATCAAAAATTGTAAATAAGTAGCAAATTCTTTCAAAAATATTTTAATACGTTTAAGCAATAAATATCTTTAAGCTTAACCCGTCTTTATTCTTTAGAATAGTTTTATTCATTTCATTAAATTATGAAGAAATTGTAAGTAAGTAACAATAGCTTTCTTGAATTCGCTTCCTGGACACAATACAGATATTTAATTCAAGAAATCATAATAATATCGCAAGTAAGTAATAAAGTCTTTATTGTTTTCACCTATTGGATACACAATGCTGAAATTTCATTCAAGAAATTATGAAGGAATTGTAAATAGGTAACACACTCATGTTACCTCATGGATACACAATGCAGAAATTTCATTTAAGAAATTATCAAAAATTTTAAGTAAGTAGCAAATTCTTTCTTGAATTCGCCTCCTGGGTAAATGAAAAAGACAGTTCATAAAAGAAATTATGAAAAAATTGTAAGTAAGTAGCAAATTCTTTCTTGAATTCAACTGCTGGATAAACAAAAAAGACATTTCTTTCGAGAAATTATGACGAAATTCCAAGTAAGTAACAAACTCTTTATTGTTTTCATGACTTAGATACACGATGTAGAAATTTAATTCAAGAAATTATGAAAAAATTCTCAGTAAGTAACAATTTCTTTCTTGAAGTCAACTCTTGGATACACAATGCAGAAACTTCATTCAAGAAATTATGAAAAAAAAACAATTCCTTTCTTGAAGTCAACTCTTGGATACACAATACGGAAATTTCATTCAAGAAATTATGAAAATATTTGTAAGTAAGTAACAAACTCTTTTTGTTTTCATCTCTTGGATATACAGTACAGATACTTCATTCAAGAAATTATGAAAAAATCGCAAGTAAGTAACTTTTTTTTCTCTTTATCAAAAACAAATTTCACTTATCTACAAGATTTATAAAATTAATTAAAGATATTAGGAAAAAATAATCATTAATCATCATTTTCTTTCTTGAAGTCAACTAATTTATAAAAAATATGGAAATTTCATTAAAGAATTTCTTGACATAGATACACGATGTAGAAATTTGATTCAAAAAATTATGAAAAAATTCTAAATAAGAAGATATGTCTTTCCTGAACTCATCTCTTGAATACACACTGTGGAAATTTCGTTCAAGAAATTATGAAAATATATGTATGTAAGTAACAAACTCTATATTGATTTCACCTCTTGGATATACAGTACAGATACTTCATTCAAGAAGTTATGAAAAATCGCAAGTAAGTAACTTTTTTTTCTCTTTATCACAAACAATTTTCACTTAGCTAAATGATTTAGAAATTTAATTAAAGAAATTATTGAAAAATTCTCAGTAAGTAAAAATTTCTTTCTTGAAGTCAACTCTTGGATACGTAATACGGAAATTTCATTAAAGAAATTATTAAAAAATTGTAACTAAGTATCAAATTCTTTCTTGAATTTAACTGTGGGACAAACAAAAAATACATTTCTTTCAAGAAATTATGACAAAAGTCTAAGTAAGTAAAAAACTCTTTATTGTTTTCACGAGTTAGATATACGACGTAGAAATTAAATTAAAGAAATTATGAAAAAATTCTCAGTCTAAGTAGCAAATTATTTCTTGAATTCACCTGTTGGATAAACAAAAAAACATTTCGTTCAAGAAATTATGACAAAATTCTAATTAATTAACAAACTTAATTGTTTTCACGAGTTAGATATACGACGTAGAAATTAAATTAAAGAAATTATGAAAAAATTCTCAGTCTAAGTAGCAAATTCTTTCTTGAATTCACCTATTGGATAAAACAAAAAAATCAAAAAAGACATTTCGTTCAAGAAATTATAACAAAATTCTAAGTAAGTAAAAAACTTTATTGTTTTCACGAGTTAGATATACGATGTAGAAATTAAATTCATGAAATTATGAAAAAATTCTCAGTAAGTAACCATTTCTTTCATGAAGTCAACTCTTGGATACACAATACGGAAATTTCATTCAAGAAATTATTAAAATATTTGTAAGTAAGTAACAAACTCTTTATTAATTTCACCTCTTGGATATACAGTACAGATACTTCATTCAAGAAATTATGAAAAAATCGCAAGTAAGTAGCTTTTTTTTCTCTTTATCACAAACAATTTTCACTTAGCTACGCGATGTATAAATATAATTCAAGAAATTATGAAAAAATTCTCTGTAAGTAACAATTTCTTTCTAGAAGTCAACTCCTGGATACACACAATACAGACAGTTCATTCAAGAAATTATAAAAAATATATTTAAGTAAGCAACAAGCTCTTTATTGATTTCACCTCTTGAATATAAAGTAAAGATACTTCATTCAAGAAAATTGATTATACACGTGTTGAAACTACATGCTATTTGTATGCCTTTCCTTGGCACCTTTCCAAACGAGCGGGGGTTCCCCACTGGGTCCTACACATTGCAAAAAAGTGAGCAGTACGAAAACTCCACGTTTTCAACCAGACTGGTTTTTTAGGGACCAATCAGGAGAGATATGCAAAGTCGTCATAGCTTTATTTCATTTTTTTAAGGTTCATTTAGACGAGGTGACGTGCCCCCACGACACCTGGACAAAATGAACCTTAAAAAAATGAAATAAAGCTATGTCGACTTTGCATATCTCTCTGATTGGTCCCTAAAAACCAGTCTGGTTGAAAACGTGGAGTTTTCGTACTGCTCACTTTTTGCAATGTGTAGGAACCAGTGGGAAATCCCCGCTCGTTTGGAAAGGTGCCAAGAAAGGCATACAAATAGCATGTAGTTTCAAAACGTGTTTAATCACGTTTCTTGAATGAAGTATCTGTACTGTATATTCAAGAGGTGAAATCAATAAAGAGCTTGTTACTTACTTACAAATATTTTTTATAATTTCTTTAATGAAATTTCAGTATTGTGTGTATCAAAGAGTTGACTTCAAGAAAGAAATTGTTACTTACTGAGAATTTTTTCATAATTTCTTGAATTAAATTTCTACATAGCGTAGCTAAGTGAAAATTGTTTGTGATAAAGAGAAAAAAGCTACTTACTTGCGATTTTTTCATAATTTCTTGAATGAAGTATCTGTACTGTATATCCAAGAGGTGAAATTAATAAAGAGTTTGTTACTTACTTACAAATGTTTTCATAATTTTTTGAATGAAATTTCCGTATTGTGTATCCAAGAGTTAACTTCAAGAAAGAAATGGTTACTTACTGAGAATTTTTTCATAATTTCATGAATTTAATTTCTAAATCGTATATCTAACTCGTGAAAACAATAAAGTTTGTTACTTACTTAGAATTTTTTCATAATTTCTTGAACGAAATGTCTTTTTTGTTTTTTTTTGTTTATCCAACAGGGGAATTCAAGAAGGAATTTGCTACTTAGACTGAGAATTTTTTTATAATTTCTTGAATTTAATTTCTAAGTCGTATATCTAACTCGTGAAAACAATATAGTTTGTTACTTACTTAGAATTTTGTCATAATTTCTTGAACGAAATGTTTTTTTGTTTATCCAACAGGTGAATTCAAGAAAGAATTTGCTACTTAGACTGAGAATTTTTTCATAATTTCTTGAATTTAATTTCTACGTCGTATATCTAACTCGTGAAAACAACGAAGTTTGTTACTTACTTAGAATTTTATCATAATTTCTTGAACGAAATGTCTATTTTGTTTGTCCAACAGATAAATTCAAAAAAGAATCTTCTACTTAGTTACAATTTTTTCATAATTTCTTGAATGAAATTTCCGTATTGCATATCCAAGAGTTGACTTCAAGAAAGAAATTGTTACTTACTGAGAATTTTTCAATAATTTCTTGAATTAGATTTCTACATCATTTAGCTAAGTGAAAATTGTTTGTGATAAAGAGAAAAAAAGTTACTTACTTGCGATTTTTTCATAATTCTTGAATGAAGTATCTGTACTGTATATCCAAGAGGTGAAATCAATAAAGAGTTTGTTACTTACTTACAAATATTTTCATAATTTCTTGAATGAAATTTCCATATTGTGTATCCAAGAGATGACTTCAAGAAAGAAATTGTTACTTACTGAGAATTTTTTCATAATTTCTTGAATCAAATTTCTACATCGTGTATCTAAGTCATGAAATTCTTGAGTGAAATTTCCATATTGTGTATCCATGAGTTGACTTCAAGAAAGAAATTGTTACTTACTGAGAATTTTTTCCCAATTTCTTGAATTAAATTTCTACATCGTGTACCTAAGTGAAAATTGTTTTTGATAAAGAGAAAAAAAGTTACTTACTTGCGGTTTTTTCATAATTTCTTGAATGAAGTATCTGTACTGTATATCCAAGAGGTGAAAACAAAAGAGTTTGTTACTTACACTTAAAAATATTTTCATAATTTTTCGAATGAAATTTCCGTATTGTGTATCCAAGAGTTGACTTCAAGAAAGAAATTGTTTGTTTTTTTCAATAATATCTTGAATAAAACTTCTGCAGTGTGTCTACAATAGATGACTTCACTAAATAAATTTCTTCTTACTTAGAATTTTTTCATAATTTCTTGAATTAAATTTCTACATCGTGTATGTAAGTCATGAAAACAATAAAGAGTTTGTTACTTACTTGGAATTTTGTCATAATTCCTAGAACGAAATGTCTTTTTGTTTATCCAACAGGTGATCTCAAGAAAGAATTTGCTTCTTACTTACAATTTTTTCATTATTTATTTTATGATCTGTCTTTTTTATTTACCCAGGAGGAGAATTCAAGAAAGAATTTGCTACTTACTTAAAATTTTTGATAATTTCTTAAACGAAATTTCTGCATTGTGTATCCATGAGGTAACAAGAGTGTGTTAACTATTTACAATTCCTTCATAATTTCTAGAATGAAATTTCAGTATTGCGCGTCCAATAGGTGAAAACAATAAAGACTTTATTACTTACTTGCGATTTAATTATGATTTCTTGAATTAAATATATGTATTGTGTCCATGAAGCGAATTCAAGAAAGCTATTGTTACTTACTTACAATTTCTTCATAATTTAATGAAATGAATAAAACTATTCTAAAGAATAAAGACGTGTTAAGCTTAAAGATATTTATTGCTTAAACGTATTAACATATTTTTGAAAGAATTTGCTACTTACTTACAATTTTTGATAATTTCTTAAATGAAATTTCTGCATTGTGTATCCATGAGGTAACTTCAAGAAAGAGTTTGTTGCTTACTTAGAGTTTCGTCATAAGTTTTTGAATGAAATGTCTTTTTTTATTTATCCAGGAGGCGAATTCAAGAAAGAATTTGTTCCCATGTGTCTGACAATAGATGTATGCAAATTCCTTTTCTTACATCTCCGACGTTTTATTAGACATTCTAAACGTTTGATATGCTAGCTTACTCTAAAAGTAATGAACACATAACAATGTAATGCATAATATATTTTTAATGAAATAATGCTATGTAGAATATTAATACAAAAAATATATTATGATACATTATTAATATCAATGATTAACTTTGGACATTTTGAATCTGTTCCATAAAATAGTTCACCATGTTCTCTCTTGATATTATAGCTATTGTCTTTTCTTAGTTCGTAATCAGTAGAATAATCATTATTCCATTTTGAGTCATACACAATTTTTACTGGTGTCTCATCAACAGGCTCAATATGCTTTTCGTCTATGGTATTATTTGGTTCATTGACTGTTTGATCAATGGCAGTAACGTTTGCTGGTGCTTTGTTTTTCATCGATTCATCTTTATATTCCATCGTGATATTTTCTGACAATGCCCTTTTTACTTTTCTGGCAATTTCACTGTCTATTATCACATTATTTTTACACAGGTAACAGTTTCGGCACGTAGACAAGATATGGTTTACGATATTAGTAGAAGAGTAGGCCTTTCTTTTATTGATCTTCCGTTGAATGCTAATACCCGAAAGGTGACGATTGGTTGTATCAGTAGGTAATCAGTTACCTGCAACAGCAGCAAGGAGTTGTCCTCTATCATCAATGATTATTTTTATGTTGGCATTCTCTTTGAGTGCAATCATCTCTGGAGATTTCAATCTCGCATAACCACCAACATAAGAGCTGAATTTTTTCGGTATTCCAAAGAAATTTAATTCCTTACTGTCATGACAATGCATGCATACATTTCCAATAGTGCTACCTCCTGTACTTGTTTCAAAGTTTAAATACTTCTCTTTGTCAGCATTCAATGCTACAATAACCTTGTTATGTAAACACACTTTATTAAAACGCTCCATCTTCACTTTTTTTTAAAGATATGACTTATGTGTTTATCGTTCCACTGCGTAAAAAATACTGATTTAATACATGCAATAGATTAGGTAGTGTCAATAACCGGTCATAGAATACCAGTGTGAAAGTCACATCGTTTCTCTGACCAATCACAGAGCGCAATTGTTAGAACTGTAAGAATATTTTGACATTTTAAGTTATGTACAAAAAGAAAAAAATAAATAAAGTTGAAAAATTTCGAAGTTTTAAAAAAGTTTGAATTAAATACTTTTAGGATATCGAGTGTATTTACTCAAAAGGCGAAAAATCACACGGAATCCGGCAACTGAGTCTCTCAATCCCCGTAAAGCTCTTTTAAAAGATAAAAAAACTACTTATGTAACAAAAAAATTTTGTTTTTAATGACCATCAAGTAAATAAAAAACACACGGAATCTGGCAACAGCGTCTCTCAATCCCCATAAAGCTCTTTTAAAAGATACAAAAACTACTTATTTAACACAAAAATTTCGTTTTTAATGACCACCAAGTAAAGAAAAACCACCCGGAATCCGGCAACTGAGTCTCTCAATCCCCGTAAAGCTCTTTTAAAAGATACAAAAACTACTTATTTATCACAAAAATTTCGTTTTTAATGACCACCAAGTAAAGAAAAACCACACGGAATTAGGCAACTGAGTCTCTCAAACCCTGTAAAGCTCTTTTAAAAGATACAACAAATGACCACCAAGTAAAGAAAAAACTAAACGGAATCAGGCAACTGAGTCTCTCAAACCCCTTAAAGCTCTTTTAAAAGATACAAAAACTACTTATTTAACACAAAAATTTCATTTTTAATGACCACCAAGTAAAGAAAAACCACACGGAATCCGTCACCTGAGTCTCTCAAACCCCTTAAAGATATATGAAAATATACAAAAACTAAATATTTAAACACAAACATTTTATTTTTATTGAACACAAATTAAACAAAAATTAGTAGGAAAACGGCCACAGAGTCTCTAAATCCCCGTAGATCTCTTTTAATATATACAAAATATACTTATTTAACACACAAACTTCGTTTTTAATGAGCACCTAGTAAAGAAAAACCACACGGAATCAGGCAACTGAGTCTCTCAAACCCCGTAAAGCTCTTTTAAAAGATACAAAAACTACTTATTTAACACAAAAAATTTCGTTTTTAATAACCACCAAGTAAAGGAAAAACACACGGAATCAGGCAACTGAGTCTCTCAATCCCCTTAAAGCTCTTTTAAAACTGACACAAGCTAAACCATGACAAAAGGACTACTCTCGTGGACCTCAATCCCCATTTAACTCGACCCCCGTGCCACTGACCCCCCTTGTAACTGAACCCCTGTATAACCAAAACCCCCGTGTAACTGTACCCCCTTTACCTGAACTCTCTTGCTACTCAACCCTCCATGCAACCCATCTCCCTCCAAACACTATACAGTCATTTTCTCGTACTCTCGTGGAACTCAATCCCCATTTAACTCAACCCCCGTGCAACTGAACCCCCTTGTAACTGAACCCCTGTATAACCACCACACGGAATCAGGCAACTGAGTCTCTCAAACTCCTTAAAGCTCTTTTAAAAGATACAAAAACTACTTATTTAACACAAAAATTTCGTTTTTAATGACCACTAAGTAAAGAGAAACCACACGGAATCATGCAACTGAGTCTCTCAAACCCCTTAAAGCTCTTTTAAAAGATACAAAAACTACTGATTTAACATAAAAATTTCGTTTTTAATGACCACCAGGTAAAGGAAAACTACACGGAATTAGTCAACTGATTCTATAAAAACCTTTATATATCTTTTAAAATATACAAAAACTACTTATTTAACACAAAAATTTAGTTTTTAATGACCACCAAGTAAAGAAAAACCACACGGAATTAGGCAACTGAGTCTCTCAATCCCATTACAGCACATTTAAAAGATACAAAAACTACTTATTTAACACAAAAATTTCGTTTTTAATGACCATCAAGTAAAGAAAAATCACACGGAATTAGGCAACTGAGTCTCTCAATCCCCGTAAAGCTCTTTTAAAACCGTGACAAGCTAAACCACGACAAAGCACTACTCTCGTGGAACTCAATCTCTATTTAAATCAACCCCCGTGCAACTGAACCCCCTTGTAACTGAACCCCTGTATAACCGAAACCCCCGTGTAACTGTACCCCCTTTAACTAAACTCTCATGCAACTCAACCCTCCATGCAACCCATCTCCCTAAAACACTTTTCAGTCATTTTCTCGTACTCTCGTGGAACTCAATCCCCATTTAACTCAACCCCCGTGCAACTGAACCCCCTTGTAACTGAACCCCTGTATAACCGAAACCCCCGTGTAACTGTCCCCCCTTTAACTGAACTCTCATGCAACTCAACCCTCCATGCACCCCATCTCCCTCAAAACATTTTTCAGTCATTTTCTCGTTAAATTGACAATACGCTCCAAAACATCACTTGTGTATTATACAGTACATAATCATGGCATCTCCTCCAATTCACAAATCCCATTACCCCTTTTTTTTGCAAAGGTTAATCAAACATCTCCGATTGTAAATGCATTAAAAAATTTTCTACTCACTAATTACCCCTTTTTTGCAAATGCTAAACAAGAAAAAAAACTGTTTGCTTTTCAGAAACTTGTCCGTTAAAACTCGAAACAAGATGCGCTGGTTTTATAATACAGGTTTAATTAATTGCGTAAATCTCTTGGCAAAGAGTGTAATGACCTGTAGAATAGAATACCTACCAGAAAGCAAATTACATGGAAATTGCTATACGTCTCGTAGAAATGTTTTCCTATATGTCTCGTAGAATTCAAAAGATACACCCTACTGGTGTCAGAATCTTCGTTTGAAAAGAGACTAGGAAAAAAATCACATAGAATTGATGAACTCTCGGAAGAATATAAGAAACTATGGAAACAATCACAATCTACTTGAAACCTGAGGGCGGAGACGCAGGGCTGCCATCCCTAGTGATTTATCACTATTTCTAGTGATTTTTTTTTCTGCCGTACGTGTGATCAATTCGAACATTTTCAAAAGGGAAGAAATCTGACGCGTTACTCAGAAATGCCTTTTTTTCAATCCGTTATTCAGATTGCGGAAGAATGCCTCTCTGTATGTGAAAAAAAAATGATATTTCTAGTGAGGCTTTTTCACCCTTAAATATGCAGATTACAAAAAAATAATTTATAATTCAGTTTGCATATGGTTAAATACAGTATAATAGAAAAACAATATCTATAAGTTGTCCGACCGGAAACCACCTCCAGGATCCGTGCTTCTTCTGCCTTCGATTTTTTTGTGATTTCCTGATTCCGGAAAATCAAATTTTTATTTCGCGGAAACTTCGAGAAAGTCGGGGGATAGAAGAAGTACTGATTCTGAAGGTGAATTCTGCTTAGACAATCTATAGATATTACTTATCCATGATACTGTATTGAATTCTATGCAAATTGAATTGAACCTTTCCCCCCAAAATTTTTGGGGCTTCCAGGTTCCAAAGAACCCTTTTCTTCCCCCCCCCCCCCCAAGAAAAGAATGAGGGGATAGTGGAAATACTGTTCAGAATGGTTATTTCAATTTCAGCGCTTTACTTATCACTCATTCTTTCTGCAGAAGGTGGAGTTGAACTTAATAGTACTCCCCTCGTGTATTCATGTTTTGGGCCAACCACGGAGTGACTGTACTGTACTATTTTCCTTTAAAACCCTTTAATCTTTAATATACTCTAGTGGCAGAGAGAATTACTTCCTTGGAAACCTTTGTTGATGAACATGCAACAGAAATTAAAGATATCGACGTTGTCAAGGTCTCGTTCATTAATATTTTACCTGATTCTTCTAGAGAGAATCCTAAACACTAAAAAACACAGTTTATAGAATTAGTTTATAGATAATTCTATAAACTGTGCTAAAAAGTAAGCAAATTGCAAGACAAATAAGAAAGCAACTGCAAGGACTACGTTCAAGTGATTATTTAAAATAATTATTGCTGAACCCGATAAAGGAAACTCATAGGGAGTAAGAGTAGGCAAGTGGAGGGATTACAAAAAAAAACACATTTAAAACGCATCAAAAATTTGGTTATATGTATTTTTGTTACGTTTTTTGTTTTGAGTCGGACACACATTTCGGGGTGGGGGGTGTTGGTGTGGGTGGTTCCAAACCCCCTACCTCCTCCCCCTCCCCGGATATGACCATGACAACTAGAAAAGAAAATAATTCGAAATGGTAAATCCAGGTGATTGGGTGTCACGCATGTCCGCACGGTTAATTAATTTTGGAAAGCGCAAAATATTCTTCCAGAGGGGGAGGGAGGACAAAAATTCCTTAAATGAGTAAATTATACAAGTAATAAAAGTTCTGATATTTCTTAGGGAGGAATGGGCTAGAAGGGTCCTCCCCCCTGTCTACATACTTGATCCAGCCTTATATAAGAAGCGGATATGTTTACTGTATTCCAAGGTTTTATTTTTAACTAAATCGTTTTGGAAGAGTTACCGTAAAAAAGCCAGACTCTCGCTAGTTTTTGCTATTTATTCCATCGAATCCAGGTTAACGGCAAAATCTAACCATAAAAAGTTAGTGGAATCCGGCCTCTTTTCTTGTTTCTGTCTATGATTCTAGCTAACAATGCCCCCCTTCTTTTCTTCAAATGAATGGGATTCTCACACGAGAATGGAAGTTCGCATTTCGAAAATTGGGAATTATACATAAAGAGAGGCATCGAGATATTTTCATTATTATTTATTTCTAACCCACCCTGTACAGAGGTACAATACGTGGAGTATCACGAAGAAAAACACATAAAAATGCAACGGAAATCAATGTAGAAATCAAAGAAAACTAGTTGCAGAGTAACATATAAAAAAAAACTAAAACAAAAGAGAAATAACATAAAAGGAGGGGAAAAAGAAGAAGAGAAAATAAAACTCACAACTTGTAGAATCTAACAAGCAGTAACATACAGATATATGGACACAAGCTGTCATTATTGTTATGATTATTTATTTTTACTCACTCTTTACAATGATAAAAAATATGGAGTGACCAAAGAGAGAAAAACAAACAAACAAATTAAGGAAAAATAACTTACTACTTAAAAAACCTGATAAGGTGATGGTGCGGAGAAAAACGGATACAAGCGGTATTTGAAAGTTTTCTGTGTAGAGCTTCCAGTTTTACAGTAACATAAGGAATAAGAAATTTTTTAATAATTACGCTGTTTTTAGGCCAAGGTGGAAGAAACAACAAAAATTTACAAAATCTAAAATAATTTATCCGGATTCTTTTTAACTGATTTTTCTTAATGAGGGGAAAAATTCCAGAACCAAAAAGAATTACCACATATGCATCAGCAATTTTCGCAAGGTCTATCCTGGAAAAATGTAGGGAATATTTTCTTTAATATAGAAGTCTCAATTACGTTGGATAATTACAGCCCCCTTAATTATAGCGGGATTTTTCATAATTGATGCTTTTGGACAAAAAAAATATAATTTTTAAAACAACTGGAAAACTACAGCTCAAGAGCTTGGGCACAAACTCCAAAACGAGGGACACAAGTCTGTTCAGAAAATCATTACCGTCAAATAAAAAAAAGAGACAAATTGCCTAGTGCTATTTTAGGTAAAGATAAAGTTTAATATTTTGTTCAAAATCGAATGCAAGATATCGGGCTCGAATATCTATTTCTGGTGGACTATATCTCAGGCTTGGAATACGTCGGGATAAAAAACAATTTTTTTTTCTGAATTTTGAAAATTAATAAAGTCCATAAAACATTATGAAACCGAGGTATGAAGATCTTAACGCATACGAAACCTAACATAGAGCATGTCAAGCTTTCTAATTTCGCTACTTACCTATCCCTACATATCTAAACCTTTATTTTCCTTTGTCAAAGTTCTTATACCCTAACAAGCTTTGAAAGCATTAATGGAAAAAGGAAAGCCTCTGTTTTTTAATACTCCTGCGAAATCCCAGAAACTGATGTATACCTATTGTTTCTGGTTTGATTACACTGGGACCTTAGAAAGAATTATCTTTGTTATGTAGATGGAAAATTATGTTCGAAATTAAAGAACTGTCTACTAATATATTTTTGTGTAGAAAATGCTGGTTATAAATAAACTTTGATGAAGTGGGTATACCTTCAAGAATAAACTGTAAAAAGAGGAAAAACATTAGAATACATGGTTCTGAAATAATATAGCAAATAATAAATAAATTATAATAAATAAATAACAGAAACGGTGTTTTCATGCGCTCTTGTACCAATGCACCCCTACTTCTCAACCATAATTTTCCATTCTTTAAATAGCTTTTTTTGTAAAGTTACCGTACTTTTTATCGTTCCAATGGTCACGTTTACCTATTTATGAAATAGAGTAGCTCCAAAAATAAAACTGGATGCAGCTTTAATAAGGATATTATATTGATGCTTAAATGAATAAGCTCTTCTTTTAATTGACTTACTTCTTCCATTGAACAAATAAATTTTTTATTTTTTATTTTTCCTGATTAAAACAAAATCAGAGCATGAGTATAAGTGCTAAAAAATACACATTTTAGAATAAAAGACAACTTAAAAATAATAGTACAAACAATCGATAATTTTTCTCATATAACAGGACACGTGAGTAGGAAGATGCAGGTATGATAGGAGTGTGAGTCGGAAACCTAGATCTCGTACAAAATCTGAAAAACTAGTCAAACTATTTTAAGATTGCACTTTCTGGTTATATAATGGTCATCAAAGGTTTTTTTCTATTGTTAATTCCTTTGCCAGTCCCAATGAACTGGTTGCTTCTAGGATCAAAATCCTGCAATGACGTCAATTCACTAAAACGTAAAGGGTGGGGGGGGGGGAAATATAAGTCTAGAGGGATTGCTTTTAAATTTTTCAACGAAAATACAAAAAAATACCATTTGTCAATGAGAAAACAAAAAGGCTCTTTTCAAAATTCCCCCCCCCACCCCCTCCAATTACCGCCACTGGAATCCTAACCTGGTCTCTTACCTTTGTACAATTTTCGGCAAGTGGTTCAATATCATCATTTGTGATGTTCAAAGCTCTAAGAAAACCTGTCTCTTCGTATCCAGGCGAAAAGGGCATCGAAATATTTGGAAACTAGAAAAGTAAATGAACATTCATCAAAAAGAAATTCCAGGAAGCCCACAAAAAGTGGCTTCTGAGCTCTATAAAAAGTTTAAAACTAGGCTTGGAGAATTTTCTGTCGGTTGCTGTGTGAGCATTAGCTCCAAATAAAAAAATTAAACTTTTCCCGCCTGAAACTAGTTTTAAAAATTATCTGAGAATATGAGCGTATCTTGAAAGCTTGCCTGTAAGGAGCCTTGAGTGTTAGCGTTATAGGTCCGCTATTTTTTTCTAATATTAAAGTAAGTTATTAACGAGACAGAATATTTGAGTTGAGCTTAAACCGATCTAAAACAATTCTTTAGCTTCTTCCTCAACCATACCCTAAGTACGCGTGTTACATATCAACGTAAAAAGTGACCAAAGTTTTTTTTTTGTAAAAAAAACTGACCAAAGCAAAATTCTTTTGCAGATACTTTTTACCTTTGCAATTTTCAAATAGATTCATATATATCGGTGCAACTGTAGATACAGCTAATAAATGCAATTTTCTATGTTTCCTTGTTTTCCTAAAATCATTTTGCAAAAACCCTCAACTGATGGTCAGAATTTTCTGGTTCACCCAAATTCTAAAACACATTTTTTTTGTCCGTGTTCACCATCTGAATTGGGAGTAAGTAATATGGGGAATTTGGGAGAGAGCTGACGGAAGGGGAAATCGAGGATTCAATATAAAACTATCCAGACTGACTTTTTGGAAGATAGCCAACATATCAGAGGCAGCGATTTAGTATTGCCTGTTGTAAAGAGCCACAAGCCTTCACTATATTAAATAAAAAACAAGTTTTTTAACTGAAAGTAAAGAGCGACATTAAAACTTAAAACGAACAGAAATTATTCCGTATATGGAAGGGGCTGTCCCCTCCTCAACGCCTCGCTCTTTGCGCTAAAGTTTTTTTTATTGTTTTAAAAAATAGAGTTGTGAGAAAGAGTCAAACTTTAGCGTAAAGAGCCAGGCGTTGAGGAGGCGACTTACTTTCTGTTAATAAAACTTTTTTTTTTATTTAATTTCTTTAATTTCTTTATTTAATTTCTAAGCCCCTGAATCACAAAGGCCGGTTAATTAGAATAGATAGCTCTTTTGAAGGTACTAAAAAAAGCTTTAGCGAAAAGAGCGACTCACTGAACAGGGAATGAACCCCCTACTTTACTTAATAATTCATTTTCGTTTTAAGTTTTAATATTACTCCTTACTGTCAGGTGAAAAAGCTTGTTTTTTTATTTAATTTCTGATTGTTTTTTAAATAATGCTGGGAAATCTGGGGCTCCCTTCTTAGAAATGTTCCTTCCCTCAAGGAACCATCCTCCATGGAAAGACCCTGCCCTGTAACCCCCTCCTCCGAGCCCCCCTCCCCCCACCAGAAAAAAATCCCTCCTGAAACGTCTGTATACTTCCCATTAACCAATACCATATGTAAGCAATGGACAAAGTTCATAACTTGCAGCCCTTCCCCCGGGAACTTTGGGGGATTAAGTCATCCTCAAAGACAAATTTATTAGATTTTCAGCTATGCTGATCAAAATGGCTATTTAAAAATTTTGATTAGGTGACTCTGGGAAAAAATGAGCGTGAGAGGGGGCCAAGTTGCCCTCCAATATTTTGGTCACTTAAAAAGGGTACTAGAATTTTAAATATCCATTCGAATGAGAACTCTCACGATGTTCTAGGGCTACTGGATCGATACTATCACCCCTGGGAAAAAAACACAAAAAAACAACAACAAACAAACACACATCCGTGATCTTTCTTCTGGCAAAACATACAAAATTCCACATTTTTACAAATAGGAGCTTGAAACTTCCATGGTAGGGTTCTCTTATACGCTGAATCTGATGGTGTGATTTTTATTAAAATGCTATGACTTTTAGGGGTTGTTTTCCCCCTTCTTCAAAAATAAGGCAAAAATTCTCAGGCACGTAACTTTTGATGGGTAAAACTAAATTTAATGAAGTTTATATATTTGAAATCAGCATAAAAATTTGATTGTATTGTTGTATCTATCGGTATAAAAACTCCGGTTTTTACAGTTTCGGTTACTATTGAGCCGGGTCGCTCCTTACTTACAGTTCGTTACCACGAACTGTTTGAAATATACAAAATTCCACATTTTATCAGATAGGAGCTTGATAACCCTACAGTATGGTTTTCTGATACGCTGAATCTGATGGTGTGATTTTCATTAAGATTCTTTGACTTTTAGTGGATGTTTCCCCTTTTTCAAAAAATAAGGCAAATTTTCTCAGGCTCGTCACTTTTGATGGGTAGGACTAAATTTAATGAAACTTATATATTTAAGATCAGCATAAAAAATCAATTTTTTCGATGTATCTATTGGTATAAAATTTAGTTTTTTAGAGTTTCGGTTACTATTGAGCCAGGTCGCTCCTTACTTACAGTTCGTTACCAAGAACTGTTTTATTGTCTGTTCTTTTTTCCCAGAGCCACTTTATATGGAACAAATGGTCGTAAAAAACTATAGGGATATTCCATCGAAAGAAAATTGAAAGTTTTAGTGCCTTTTTTAAGACACAAAAGTTATCGGGGGCAACCAGACCTCTTCCCACATCCTTTTTATCTCCTCCCCCCCCCCAAAGACATCCCTAAAAACTGTTAAGACCTAGCATTTACGAAGAAACACTAAGAAAAACTTAACTTTCTAGCTGTAGATAGCACGCTGATACGATGGTGCTAGTAAAAAGCAGCCGGTAATAGGCAAATCACTTTATTTATGTTACTGTGCGCGAAAAAAGAACGAAAAGAATCAGAAAACAAAATAATGGCGATTCTCGATAACTTGGAGAGCAGAAGCTGTTTTACACCTGACAGTCTGGGGGGGGGGGCAAAGTGTATCCAAGGGTGAATGTGCAGCATTTATATTGGAGGGGGGGGCAAGAGGGGTCCATATACGGATAGTCAAATGGCATGTGATTTATAATAATTTTTTCTCCACATCATTGGAGGAGTGCAACTGCCTCCCTTGCCCCCCCCCCGAGAAAAAACTCCACTGAGTGTATCACAGGGTCATTCAAATATAAAATAAAAGGAATATAATGCTATATTTCAGAAAAACTGGGGAAACAGCCCCCCCCCCCCAGCCCAGGCCTAGAACCGCCACTGCTAGGGAGCTAAATTTTTCATCGGAAGTATTCTAAGAATTATTGACAATTTTTTGAAAATTGAAAGTGTAAACACTGCCAAAAGCTTTTTTTGCATTAATGGAAGATATACCAGCTCAGCCAGACTCTACTCAAAAATAAGCTTCCAATTTCATTTTTGACTCGAAATGCAGATACAAATATCTAGCCCTGTCTCAGGGAAATGAATTACCTTCGCACTCAGTTTATTAAATCTCTGAATCTACAGAGATACACAACATGAATCCATGCAAAATAAATTGTTGGCAATACATATCCTTTCCCTTTGTGCGTTCAATTAAATTTAGAGAACTAATCTGTAGAATAGGGCTAGACACTTGCTATTTGATTTCTCCTGGGATAACCTTTTCCATGGCACTGTGAAGCCAATTCATAATGCTTAAGTGACAACAGTTTCTGAAATTAAATGGTATTTACTTAGACTTACAGTCAGCAATTGAACAATAATGGTTTTTGTTTCCAAACTTGCTATACCGTGAACAATTTTAGCTTAGTATAAACTCTCCAATATACAAAAACATTATAAAAAAAAATACTTTTTAAACTTTGTTTAAACATTTACATGATATACTTTTGTGAAGAATAAAACGAAATATAAAAATATTTATGAAGCTTTCAACGGAGTAGTCACGACAAGGCAAACATGCGGTGGAGGGTTACATCATATTCGTATACCATATACTCTGAGATTTACAGGATATCTTCATCATTTCTTTATATCGTTTCTTTATGTCGATGATAAAGTGAGATTTGTTGTTGGTGGTAGGTGATGTGGTGATCGGTTGTCTTCTTGTGAGCATTCGTATGAGCAGTACTTCTTATTTATTTTTGTCTAGGCCTGGTTCAGAGCCTGCAAATGATTAATGTGTAGTCCTAATTTTTTTTTCCCAGTTAACGGGCCTCTGGGCTCTTTGGGATTTTTTTGGATCGTAATGTTTTTTATATTTATCGAATAAAAGAACTTAAACTTGTTTGCAAAAATAATACAAGACTTGGGGGGGGGGATAAATTCTAAGAAATGCAAAAACATTTCTTATATCTTTAAACGAGCAATAATTATGTATATTTATATATTTTCTCGAAATCAGTACTATATTTTTTTTCCAAAAATTGGCATACTTACATCGTCTGGCATGAAAAATGATAGGTCGAGACTTTGGGAAAGTTCGTTTTTCCCTCCCAGTGCCCTTAATATATTTTTATTAAATTATTTGCGGGAAATTAAGAGAGAAAAACGTCGAAAAAAGTGTCAAAATAAAATTTGACTGTTGGAAATTCTACCTATTACTGACTTGAAGCAATTCGAGAACCTAAAATCCACCTCTACTTTCCATTACCTCGTTTCTCTCATTGATCACATCGGGAAAACCCTTGAAAAGCCTAATTCCTGGCTAAATTTAATTTCCATTGACCTTCAGAAGGCATTCGACCTTGTTAACCACAATAATTTAATTGAGAAACTTGTCAACGAGGTCAATATTGATCCCTTACTGGTGAAATTAGTTGCCTCCTTAACAAATAGATCGCAAGTTGTCAAATACCAAAATCATTATTCAAATGCTCTCCCTGTCCACAACGGCATACCCCAAGGTACTCTCCTAGGTCCCTTTTTTCAGTAATGATCAACAGCCTCGCAAAGGAATTTCCTGACCGATGGAAATTTGTTGATGACCTAACGGGTGTTGAAACTTGCTTCAGAAATTTAATAAGCGACCCTAAGAGTATCCTCAATGAAATTGGAGACGAGGCCTTAGACTTAGACATGACAGTAAACCCCTCTAAGTCCATGATAATGCCCATTTGTTTCCTCAAATCCTCACCCTGTTTTCTTTCTTCTATCCTTTATAAAATTTTCAGTTCCACATTTAAAATACTCGGCGTTATAATTCTTTTAAATCTGAAGCTAAAAAGTCCCATTATAGATATCGTCAATATAGATTGTGCGTCTATCGCCCTCTATAAGGTTCTAAATCAATTTAGCGTCCCCCCTTCCCACTACTTACAGATTTACGTCTTTTATCCACCAGCATCTAGAGTATGCTTGTCCAGTTTGGCACCCTGATATCTCTCGCGAAGAATCGGAAAAAATTGAATCAATTCAAAAAAGAGCCTTGCGAATAATTTTCAAAGAAGGCAAGGTGCCATACTCTCTGCTTCTAAATAAGCTAGTCTGAAAACCCTGGAGCAAAAGAGGGTTTCGATGTCCCTCCGTTTTGCAAAAAATGCCATAACAAACCCTCCGACGCAAATATTTTCCCTAAATGTCACTCCTCATCTATATTACGGCCAACTCGAGCTGTTTCCGAGCCCATTCCTGTTTTGTCCTCCGTTCACTGCTTTACTTCCAGATACAAAAGAATTTTTATCCCCTTTATTAGATAGAAAATTAATAAAATGTCTCAATAGTTTCTTTTTTTCCCCCTCTTTTTTGTTTATTAGCTGATGGTACTGCCCGGGTTCTTGCGCTCTTTTGCTGCCCCCCCCCCTTTCTTGACCAGTTTTTATTGTTTTTAACTCTTTTATTGATTTACTATAGTTGAATTGTTGACATTTTCTTAGTATCCCTTTTAATTTAAATATATTTATGTCTCACTCTAAGTTTAGTTTGACCAGTGTTTACCACTTTTTAATGCATTTATGTCTCGCTCTTAGTTTAGTTTGACCAATTTTTATTTTTTTAATTTTGTAATTGACTTTTTACAGTTTTAATTATTGACTTTTAAATTATGTTCATTATGGTTTTCTCTATTTCGTTGTTGTTCTTTGCATTTTTAGTGTAACCATTTATATTGTCGACTCCAAAGTCCGAATTCGGCCCTTTGTGGGCTTGTGATAGCGATTTTTTTGAAATAAATATCACGGTTTTTCTGAAGTGTACAAGACAATAGAATTCCAGTTTGTGTTGTCTAGTCATACCGAAGAAAGTGATTTCAGCGTCATAAACCTACATGACACCAACTACTACGCCGATGTCAAGGACGTGGAATTTGGGGGTCGAGTGGAAGCGACTTTTGCCAAAGAAGAGGTGTCTCTATCTGCTGCATTTGAATTTAGGAAAGAGCGTAGGAAATTTTGTATTGTGCTCTGTGATGAGATTAGAAAACATTTTTTCAGCTCCAGGTATTTATCGGCAAGAAACTTCGATAGGCTTCATCTATGCTATGCTATGGGAGTAGAGTAAAATCTGCCAAACCTGGCACCACTTCTGGCTCAGTTTCCGAATTTAAAGAGTGACAACGACCTGGAAGATATCGTCCAAGAGTGGAAGAGATTACTCTTTTCTCTGAGCTTGGCGCTTCGATTGACTCAGATCCAGCCGTTTTCTGGACTCGGGTTTACAGGCAAAAGGATGTTAATGGGTCAAAGCGTTTTCTTCTGCTCGGGCGTTTTACTTTAAGCCTACTTGTTCTCACACACGCTTCCGCTGCTGCTGAGAGAACTTTCTCAGCTGTCAATTTGAATAAAACAGCATTAGAAATCGTCTGGGTTTCCCCACCTTGAACGGTCTTCTCCGTGCAAAAAGGATCGTTAAAAGAATTGGAAACCACCCTTGAAAACGGTTCTGCATCCAAAGTGGAAAACTGTGGAAGGGGATATGAAAAAGCTGGACTACAAGAAGAAACAGCAGGGAAAATAACCAACTAGCACAAATGTCCCTCTTTTTTTTTAATGTTAAAGTTTTATTACCTTTGTACGGTTTAACCTGATTTCTTTTGCAATATTGTCGAAATACTTCTGTTAAATAAATTCAGTTCTGATTAGTAGAATCGACCAAGAACTTGTGTAAAATGACCGGTGAATTATATGACCAACGCGTAACTCGCCGGTGGGTAGCCTAGTCCGTGGATCCATGGAGATCTGTGGTGTTAGCCACTTTCATGGCATGGTTGCTGATGTTTTATTTGTAGCTTCTGGTGCTCGTTACTCATCGTACAGGTGGATTGGAAACATTTGTTGTGAGGGGTTTTGAGTTTGTATAATATTTTTTTTTTGTGGTTTGGTTTCAAATATATATTTGGAATTTGGTTTATTTTATTGTATTGTCCTACATCCTTTTTTTTTTTGGGGGGGGGGGGGGGTCTCATAAAATCGCTTTTTGTTTGGGTCTTTAATTATTTTTTTTTCTCTTTCTGTTTTGTTTTGTGTGTGTGTGTGTGTTTAGTCTTTGAAAGGTTTAAATGCAATGCATTATATTTAAAATACTTGTATTTGTTTCATTTTTGTTTCTCCCCTGTTTTTTCCTGGCCATAGAGCCTTACGGGGGAGTTTATATTGAAGTGTATTTTGTCGTGTTTATTAATTGAATAAAAATTGATTGATTGATTGATTGGATTGTAAGTTGTTGATTCTACGTTATTGGCCTTCTTACTTTATCCATTATTCGCCTTAATGCCTAAAATGTCGAAAGAAAGGATTAACCCCAACAATCAGCTTCGAGAACGCTTTTAGAAAATCTTACTGAAACTCCCTTCTAAAATGCTTTTAGCCGTTTGAGACTGCTATTTTATTAAGCTGAAAAAGTCTATAGAAGCATTCTTCATATTTCAGGTTATGAGGTGGTTACTGCCTTGGGTTTATTTTTCCTGCTCTTGCCCTAGAAGTTTTTCTCAGTTTTCAGCGATTCAATTAAACATAACTACCGACGAGCGTCGCAAAGCGACGCGAGCGGCGAATTTTCAACCCACTGTTCAGATGGTACAAAATTAATCTCTTGTGGTACAATTTTGGTCAGAAAACTGGTACATTTTATCACAAAGTGTTGGCAACACTGGACAGCAAGCGATTATTATGGAAATTATGATTTCTGTATACAAGATAAGCTATTCCATAATATATCTTAGGACTCTTTATTTTCAATATAGGTCTTTCTACAAACATGAGAGTTTTTTATTTTGGGTTTGGTTCTATTTTTGTCGTTTGTAAAACTTCAAGGCACTTATAAGAACTCCAGAATTAGAAAAAAGTCTCCTAGCCTCTCCGCTTGGCCAACTATGACAATTGGAAGGGGAAAATATCAAACACCTTTCCTTTTGCATCTTTATTAAAAAAGATAAATCAAGGAAAATTACACAAAAAAGTTTTTTCTTATGTGAATAAGGGTATGAGGTCTAAGCATTTCCGCGGGGGTAGATATACAGGACTCCATTTTTATGTATACAATTCACTTCACCGAGTGAACCTCGGTCCCCTGATATGTGAATTATGGGGGAAACGTGATAAATTGCAGGAAACCAAAGAATATGACGAACTGGTAAAAGTTAAGACGGGTGCTCGCGTCCAAAAAAAAGAAAGAAAAAAAAGTCACCAAGACCCTCCAGCGTTTTTTTTTGTTTTTTTTTTGCGAACGTCGTAATTCTATTGGACTTGTAGCCCCATCCACTAAGGGATAATTTTGTCTCATCACCCCATTCCTAAAAGTTGCCTTATTTTGCTAATTAAATACAAAAATATGTTTTTCCCCACTGAAAGCATGGAGATAGATTAAAACTGCAAAAGAACATACATTAATCCGTACATGAGGAGGCCACCTCCTCATTCCCTCGCACTTTACGCCAAAGTTTGACTTTTTGTCAAAATTCTTTAAGAATAATTGCTGAAACATAAAGGCCGTTGAATTGGAGTTAGAAACTTTTTTAAAGCACTGTAAAACTTATTGTGCAGATCATAATAGGTGCAGATCACTTATTGTGCAGATCGCAGATCATAGTCAACGCGCTTGCCTAGACACATTTGTATCTATTGTGTGTCATTTGTTTTCCCCGAGCTATTGCATATTGAAGAAATCTTCGTGGAAACTTTGGAGAAACCTCATTCAATTGGAAATAGATAATTACAGTGCCATTTTGGGTGAACAAAAATAACTAGAGGGCAACCTGTCCCCTTCCCGTACCCTTTTTACCCCCGGACATCCTCAACAACAATCCGCCCCAAGATATCGGATTAAAATTTGAGCTATCCATTTTGATCAAAACAGTCAAGAGGTTTAAGAAATATGCTTTTATAGAGGGAAAAACCCGTGCAGTCCAGGTGTTAAGACTTGAGTCCCCAAAATTGAGAAAAAATAACTTTTTAACGATCAGTTTAGCATTATTCTTAGTAAATACTTAAACCAGGGGAACCTAATGCAAAAAACGAAATATTCGTTCGGCCGAAGCTGGGTCCCAAAAAAGGGCCAGAATAACGTTTTTTCCCAGTGGCTAGAATTCGCTGTTCCCCTTGCCAAGGAAACCCTACCAGCCAAGTACACACACATGTTTAGGCTGGGGACACGAGCTGCCTGATTATAGACCAAAAATTTAGTTTTCTGATATGCTTGAAAATTATATCCGTAAGTAAATTGGACCCGGTCAAGGGACCCGAATGTAGAATTTATATTTTCAAAGTATTGCTGCACTCAAAAGAGTGTCTTATTTCGAACAGCAGGAAACTGCCATCAGTTTAAATCCTTTCCCGAGGGAACTCTAGCGTTAAAAAAGATTATAGGGGGCAAGGGTCGGCTAAAATTGGCTAAAAAATTTGTTTTCTCCAATCGGCTTAGAACTTAAGTCCATAAGTCCTTGAGCCAATTAAAAGCAAACACACAACATGAATATCTTAAAAAAAACGTTAAAAAAAATGCAAGACTCCAATTAAAAAAAAAAAAGTTTGAAAGAAATACTGCACTGTCCAAAATTAGGGCCCAAACTGGGCGAAGTGAATGGCTTGAAACTTATACGCTGGACACGTATCCAGGGACGTAAGACGTAATATTTCGGGCGCGGGGAGGAGTTGAAACCCCCTAACCCCCCTGGATACGGGTCCGCTTTTGGGCTTAATAAAAAAGAGCTTCCGAAAATTGTTTTTGCTAAAACAACGCTATCATACGAGTATTTTTTTTTTCACACGAATCATTTGGTCTTTTGGGCTAGGCTGACCAAATATCGTAATTCAAGTAGCCTACCCTTTTTATGTGTATTGGGTTCACCTTTGTTCAGGGACTTGCACCGTCCAATTTCATATTGAGAAAAACACTTGATGCAGCACCCGATGCTAACGTCAATCTCACTTCGGCAATACTTCATGTGCGAAAGCAGATATAACTTTAAAGCCCATGAGAAAACAATATTTTTTCGGGAATCAAAATGTTTTGGTTCCATTTATGGGCGAATTAATATTATTTTTCTATATTTAGGGGGGGGGGGGTTAGAGGACGCTTTAGCACACAGAATTGCTTATAGAGATTTCAAGCTGATTGGAAGACAAAGTTTTATGACCCATTTTTAGCGGACTTAGGCCTTAATTGACTTAGGCTCCTGCCGAGGGTTCGGCGTAGAGAACGACGAGACTAGGCGCCTCCAGATTGATCTATCGCTTGCTAGGCTTGCAGCTTCTTCCACTGGGATGTGGGCTTTGGCAAGGAATTCATTGGCTTTGTCTTTCTACTTGGTAGAGGGGCCTCCTGTGGGTTACTTCCATCCGTGCAGGGTGGGGTCGAAGTCGAATGCGACCCGTGCTGGGGCATTGCCTGACATACGAAGGAGGTGGCTGTAGCACCGAATAGTACGCTGGTCAAGCTGCATCGAGAAAGAAGTTTGTGCAGTGCGTGACAGGAGGGTCTGGTTGCTAACAAAGTCAGTCCAGTGAAGTCCTTTGATCCTTCGAAAATGCTCCGTCTGTGCGACATCGACGGCGCTTAGGATAGATTTGCAGCTCGCGATATGTCCGCTCCATCTCCATACAGCAGCACGACGCTGACAGACGTATTGTAAATGTGTATTTTGGAATGGCGTCTTATGTTTGGCTTTCACCTGATGCACCCCGGCCTCCCGACAATTTCCGACGCTTTGGCTATTCGAGATGTAATCTCTTTTGTGATTGAGCCATCCCTCGACAAAATAGATCCCTGGTAAGTGAAGGCTTCAACCACATCTACTTGGTGGCTCCCAATGTTTATTTTCTTTAGAGTAGAACAGGACGTTGGGGGCTCAAGGAGTATAACCTTGGTTTTCTTCCAGTTGATCTGCGAGGATCCGAGACGTAAAGACGTAACACAAATGAATATAATTTTTTTTTATGCGTCTTTAAAAGTTATTTTTACCCCCTCACCCCCCCCCCCTAAAGAAAAAACCTTTGATATGACCCTGAAGCGGACACAACAATTTTATTGACTCCAATCGGCTTGATATTGCATCCACCAATCTTTAGGCTAAGTGGATCTGGGTAAAGATAAACAAAATTGAAACTCAATTTGATTGTCTTGATTTATTTGTCGATCCATCCAATTTCGTTTGATCGACTTAAAATTACTAAACATGTAAATTGGGCCAAAAAAAAAAAATCTTAATAAAGATGCAACAACTTGTTTTTTTTTGTCACGGCTAAAAATGGGCAACAATTTGATTTTCTCAGACTGGACTTAAGCTTACAGGGCATATATTTCAAGGCCATGGACATCTCACTGGAGACAAAACAATTTGGTCTTATTGATTTCTCACGCCCAAAAAACGACAACGAATTTTACTTTTCTTTGATTTGCTTGAAACTTACAGGGAATAAAAGACCGAAAACCAAGAATGAAAAACCAAAAATTATTTAAATTTTCTATCATTTTTGAAAATCGCCGATCGACCCGGAATTTTATATTAAAAATATCATTAATAAAATATTATTGCAAAAAAAACTATGCCTGACGTAACATTTTGAACTAAATATCTAAACTTCCCTAACGTTCACGTTGCAACCCGAGACTTTATTTGCTTGGACTGAATCTATGAAAAACTACTAATACCCCAGTTTTTAGCACATACAAAATATATTAATTAAAATCAAACATAATTATTAAAAAAAGATCCAAGAAAGAATGTTGTTCACGTAAAAATAAAGAACAAAATTAAAACCTAAGATCTGGAGAAAACATCCTTTTAATCATTCAAAACGCAGAATGAATACAAGCTGCTATGAGTGGCTAAATAAAACATAAAACCAACAGAGATTATATTTAATTATTAAAGCAAACTTTAAATAACATATATTACTTGGGACAAATAAAGGAAACCAAAATGAATAAAAATTTAAATGAATAATCAAGCCAAATTTGCATGAATTTTAACAATGTGTTTATCATCATGATTTAAGCAACGCTTTTAATTTCATTATCCTTACAGGCAGTGACTTTTAATCAGTACTTTCTTTTAATCTCAGCCACAATTTAACATCAACCTCAATTTTAACCTCAACACATATCTTTCAAATTGTTTTGTTTATGTATTAATTTTTTAGACCTTTACTTTTAGCACAAAGGTATCAAAAGAAAAAAGGGCAGAATGTTCTTTGAAAATAGTAATGTTTAATAAAAAGCAACAATAAACCTTATTAATTAAAATCAAACAAAATTATTAAAAAAAAAGTTTCGCCCAGTTTGGGCTTGTGGTTTCCGATTTATGGGCGTGTTGTGGGTTTGGTTTGAATTGGCTCAAGGACTTATGGATGTAAGTTCTAAGCAGATTTTTTGCGAACAGGATCTTTCGGACACGCTCAACTTGTTGGAGGAACGATCAAATTTCGATTACAATAATTTTAGATTTAGTTATTGATATCAAATTATAAGTACTAGTTGTCAGAACCAGAGACAATGATGAAAAATAATTGCAGTTTGGAACAGGAATCATACCTCTAATCTCACACCTCTTTATCCTACCTCATATATTTTTTTTGACAAAATTTATGTCGCCAGGCTACTAAAAACTTAGGGTCCGATAAGTTTCTAGTCCACCAGATTTTCTCCATAGAGTTTTTTTCTTTTTTCTAAAGGTATTAAAAAAAGGTTTTCAGGCTAAGATACATCAAATACCATTCCAAATGCAGCGTTTTACGAAGTTGCTCCTCAAGTATTCAGGACGGGATGTTTCCTTTTGCAGGTAATCCATCCCCTACTATGTTTCTGGGAGCTTGCCGCATTGGTTTGACGAATGCCGGCACAAGTAGATATGAGCAGGTCAAAAAGCTCCACGTTGTATCCTGGACTAGATAGGTTGTAGAATTTTTTTTTTTTATTCCGACTAGGATAATTGGTTGGATAATGTGAGGAATTTACGTAACAATAATCCAGCGAAAGTGTAGGACTTGGTGCTGGATTTTTAGATGAAAAGAATCTATTATTATTTTTCTGTTAGGATATTACAGAACAGTACCTGAAAATCTCCAATCGCGTCGCTTCCCAAATCGTAATTTACACTTTTAATAAGAAATCTAAACAACTAAGAAGAGCGTTAGAATCAGAGGCAACGCTATAGCGTTGCCGGTACTTTCCCATTATATGGGCACTTCTAAAAAGTCAAGTTTGACTAATGCTAATGAAATAAAATAGTTTATAAACAAATTTGGGATATATATTTGGACATTAGGGGGTGGGGGGGGGGGGTAAAGCATTGCGTATATTAAATACGTAACCGAACCTACGCTAACCTAACCTAGGTACCTTTTTCTCCCCCTAAACCCCAAAAAACAACAGTTTAAATATTGTAAAGTCAATGAGAAACCACGCTCTTCCATCAATTTAGATAACAATTAGCCGCTTTTCGAGATTCAATCACTGCATTCCCCCAAATACATCCAATGAAGATTCTGAGATAGATATTTTGTTCAAAATAGTTTAAAGATCAAATAAAAAAACTCAGGGGTCAGCAGAGCCCCCCCCGAGTCCGGGGGAATCGTTGTAAGTTATGCCCCGGGGGCAGACAAGGTTTTTTTTGTAGGGGGTGGTCGTATAAGCATCAGAAATTTCTATTTACCTATTTAAGAGTCATCAAAAGTGATTGGCGGACACCCCCCCCCACCGGATTTTCACCAAATGCATCCGATCAAAATTTTGAGATAGCCATTATGTTTGAAAAAATCCAACGATCAAATGACAAAACTTCGGAGTCCATATGACATATGATAAAAAAATAACAAGCTCCCACCCCCTTGTGCCTTTCCCCCCAAAAGTATCTTATAAAAATTTAGAAATAGCCGTTTTGTTAAAAATAGTCCTAGATTCAGACTGTTATAACTTTAGGGTTGAGAAATCCTCCATAGCCCCCAGGGAAAGGATCGTAACTCATGTAAAACGTTCATTATTAGAATATGAGTTTTTTGTTGAAGGGGTGGTTATTTAAGTTTTGAGGGGGCTCACTTGATTGGAAATTAAAACTTTTAGTTCTTTTTTAAGAGTTAAAAGTTTTCAAAGGGCATCCGGTGAATATTTTAATATAACTGGTTTTTTTTTTAAATAGTTCAAAGGCTAAATGAATATGTTTCCAGGTTTGAATCCGACCCCCCCCCACCCCCAGCTCCGTGGAAATGGCTCTGAGTTCCGGAACTTACTTATTATTACTTTGATACTCTTTTTTTTACTTTGATACCTTGTTTAGTTAGATGCTTTCTTTACTTTGATACTTTGGTACTTTGATACTAGTTTTGATACTTTGATGAAAGTTTGATGTTAAAAAAAAATTGACTTTGAAATAAGGCATTTTCTAAGAACTTGAAATTTTTCGCAATCAAAACGAACAACAATTAATTTAAAAAACATTCCGACAAAGAAGTTCTAAAAGAAAAGTAAAGGCCGTATTAAACTTAAGATCAGCAGATATGAATACCTTTTAAAATTCAAACTAGAAACGACAAAAAATCAAGGAGGTACACTTGTGCCTCTTTAAAGAGGCGATGCACCACAATGTTAAGTGATTTCCAGTCTTAGCGGTCGCAGAGAGACGGTGATTATTGCATTTTGTAGCTCAAACTTACACTGAGAAGCATGCAAAATTTCACCCCCTCTGACGTTGTCTTCATGGGGGAAAGTGGGCTAGAAGTTTCGACCCTCCCAGCACATCCCCCCTTTAACGTTGTCCGATCGGATTGAAATTTAGAGGATAAGCTTTCCTAGGGCCTGGGAGCTTATCCTCAAAATTTCAGCTCAATCCGATCACTCCTTCCCTGTTTTCCAAAAACCAAATATAGCCACTTTATGTTCATCAAATTATTTTTTTTTTAGCCACGCCTACAGGCTACAGTTGGCAACGGATCCGGGTGAATGAGGACTCATTCGAAGCGGAATTCGACCTGTTAGGGCCTTTTGATATTTTCAGACCGAAAAAATTATCCCCCGAATTTACAATTACGAAAAACCTCGTTTTCCTATAAGAGCCCATGTTAATTTTTGAAATTCCTAAAAGCATTGTATTTCATTATTAAATTAGATCAAAATAGTGCTCTTAACCTGATAAGATCGACTGCAAGCTTCCAAAAATTCCAGCTCTTTCCCAGAAGTTTTTTTTTGTCGAAAAACGAAAATCTTACTTTCTATTTGCTTGCGTCGAAAATAGATTGCAGAGACTAAACATAAATCGTCAACAGTGTCTGATGGTACAGTGGTCACTATTGCTGCCTGTCATGCGGAAGACCCAGGTTCGATACCCCGTAGAAGTAATTTTTATATATATGGAATTTAAAGTAGTATCTCTTAAATTTAAAGTTTGAAAAAGAAATTCAGTTTCTTTTTTAAATCGAATATATTAAACACATCGGCTCAACAGGCGTCTCCTGAAAAATATCGCAGTCGGCCTTCAGCTTACAGGTAAGTCTCCACTGCTTTGATAACATGCAGTATACCCGCAAGCTCGAAGAAAAGTTGAAAAAAGAAAATCTTACTGTGCATTTTATTTGAGTATTCAGGAATTAAAAGCCTTAACAAAAGAATCTTCAAAATCGGGGGGTTTGGGGGGGGGGGTTTGGCAGCCCCCCCACTTTAACTCCTGACACAATCAGCTAACAGTTGGTCAAGCAATAATAAGTAGTAAACTGTACAAAAATGTGCAGAAATATTTTGAAAAAAACTACGTTTTCTAAAGAGTTAAAGAGGCTGAGTCATAAGTTCGAACCTTAAAACGTACAGGGATTAGGAGGTACAGATGGAGGGCTGCCGCCCCCCAAACCTCGCGCTTTTGCAGCCTCTTTTATTAAGGTTTTTATTTTGGGGGTCTTCCGCCCCCCTCAACCCCTGCTTTTTCCCTTGCAAAGAAATGCTTTGCAACACGAACGAAGTCTGCTTGAATTTTTTACCATAAGAACATCCTATTGCATCTGTTTGATTAGAAACAGTTCTGAGCCTGTTTGCTGGATTTTTTACAGGAGATTTTTCCCTAACCGATAACTAGCTATAATGTGATGAACTTGGTACGACCAACTGATTGCAGGCTACAGGACTTAAAAAACCTTGACAAAAGAGGCTACAAAAGCGGGGGGTTAGTGGGGCGACAGCCCCCCAACTGTACCTCCTAATCCCTGTATGTGTTAAGGTTTGAACGTTTGTCTCAGCCTCTTTAACTCTTTAGAAAACATAGTTTTTTTTTCAAATAATTACTATTAATGTATAAATGAAACCCAAAACGACCATAAATTAAATAAACAATCATATCAGAAAACGTACAACAAGTATTAATGTAAATGAATAATTTACCAGGTGTTACTATCGATGAACCAGTTATACACAAAATTAACAGATAACAGGTAAACTATCATAACAAACAAACATACAATTAGTGCTAGTACAAATAAATAAATCTTATAACAAGTCAAACTTAAATTGAATATGCAAATAAGCTTGAAACGAAGAAAAATCACTACAAACGAGAGTTTGGGCTTAGTCTCCTCCTCTGCCTATAAAAGCTTAAAACCTATTCCGTCATGGTCGCTTTGCTGTAAACTATGTGTGTCTTGAACAGTCTTGGAAAGTACGAATAAAATCAAACTTAATGTGTTACATATAACGGTATCAATTGCTGAATGATCATCAGTTCAAGATTTTATTTTACCGTAATTTGTATCTTTATTTTCAATAATGGAAAAGAAAATATTTGTAATATAATTCGTTTTCAGTGAAGAGCCAATGACGGAGTAGGTTTTAGACTTTTACAGCTAAGGAAGGGGGCAGTATCCAAACTCTTGTTTGCAGTGAAACTATATTTGTCTTGAACAGTCTTGGAAAGAACTAATAAAATTAAACTGAATATTTGATATATAATGATATTAATTACTGAAAGCTACGTATTTTATTGCGATTTCTTTTTCTAATGTTTGAAAAAAAAGAACAGAATTGGCTTTCTTCGTAGTCACCTACCGTGAAAATGGCCATATTTGTCCCTATAATCTAAAAAAAAAGAATAACAAATTTCGTCGGCTTGTAGTAGAGATCTTCAAAAATTAAAGACATCCTAAACATTTAGAAGAGATTATATCATGACTAAATCAATTATTTATTAATATTAACAAAGAAAAACAAAACAATTACAAACATAAAAAGGTTACTTGGCCCAAGAAGCTTGGCTTGTAGTAAGCCATATAAGTTACTAGTTTTTAGTTTTTAGAAATTGCAGTGGCCATTTTTAGTAATTGTAGTGGGCCATATAAGTTACTAGTTTTTAGTTCTTAGCAATTGTAGTGGCCATTTTTTGTAATTGTAGTGGGCCATATAAGTTACTAGTTTTTAGTTCTTAGTAATTGTAGGGGGCCCTTTTTAGTAATTGAAGTGGGCCATACTAGTTTTTTGTTTTTAGTAATTCCACTACTTTACGTTCATGAAGACTAATATGAACTATTATAAATTATTTACTGGAGAGCGTGGGTGTTTCAAAAAGGAGACAATTATTAAAACATAAAAATACTGAGGAGAGTTATGTAAATGGATTTAAAATGTCTGAGAACCGAGTATCTTTTCCTATATGGGTAATAAAATGTAAAAGGTTGAAGATTCCTGACTAAAGGGAAATAATTTATTTAGGGTGCCCAATAGGTTAGAGGCCCACTATTTAAAATGATTAAAATATAAGTTTAACGTACCTTGCTCAAATAGCTAAGATTAACTCCGAAGGACGCCATATCAACAGGAAATTTTCGGTTACCTATCCATCCATCGTAAAATCCAACTATTTTCCCGTTCTTAACGACTGGAGAACTTAGACCAAATTTTGTGACTAGGCCGACAGGCCACATGCCGACCTTCTTTACTTTTCGTATCTATAAAATCACATTTTAATAATAGGTAAAGTAAAATATGTAACAAAGAGGCCCTACATAGAAAGAAGTAACATTTTCTGCTATTTCAGTACACAATTTTCTATATTGTAGTACATTGAAAATTGATATAATTTTCATTAATTTTACATGATTTGCAAATTTGAATGAAAACTTGCCCCCGTTCCAAAGCCATCCACCCCAAACAAAATCTGCATACATGCCTGAAATCAAATCCTTTGAAACACACAAATACACACATACACACACACACACACACACATATATATATATATATATATATATATATATATATATATATATATATATATATATATATATATATATATATATATATATATATATATATATATATATGTATATGTATATATATATATATACATAGTATAGTATAATTGTATATAGTAATTGCATATATATATATATATATATATATATATATATATATATATATATATATATATATATATATATATATATATATATATATATATATATATATATATATATATATATATATATATATATATATATATATATATATATATATATATATATATATTACTTAGTCTGTTTTAGTTTTATATATACTTTTTATGTATATTACTTTAATTTTAGATTTTAGTTTTTTTTTATTTTATTCTACACTGAAGACACCTTGTTTTATAAGCGCGAAATATTCCTTCGATTTTTGTTCTCTTCGTTTTCCTGTTCTGGCCATAGATCCGTATGTCTTTTTCAGATTCTTTCCTTTGTTTTGTCATGGCTGGCCAGTTCGGCTTTAGATCTTTTATTCGCAAAGGCATAGTTATTGGGCTTTTAAGCTATGTAGAATCAAATGTCTATCTAAAAATTTTGATCGGATCTCATTGGGGAAAAGAAGGGCGTGTGAGGGGGCTAGTTTTCTTCTAATCTTTTTGGTTACTTAAAAAGGGCACTAAAACTTCTTATTTTCGCTCGAAAAAGTTCTCTTCTAATCTTCTAGGACCATTGGTTCGATATTACTTTCCCTGAAAAAAAAAAAAAAAAAAAAAAACAACAACAAGAAATAAACACACATCCGTGATCTTTCTTCAGACAAAAATACAAAACCCCACGATTTTCTAGATAGGAGCTTGACACCTCTGCAGTAGGAATCTCTGATACGCTGAATCTCATGATTCGACTGTCATTAACATTGCTTGACTGTTTGCGGTTGTTTCCCCCCTTTTTCAAAAATAAGGCAAACTTTCCCACGGAAGCAGCCTTTGATGTAATGGGTATCACTAAACTTAAGGAATCGTATGTATTTGGACTCAGGATAAAAAAACAAACAATTCTTTTGGTGTATCTATTGTTTGATTCTTCACCTTATTTGACTTCAGTTGGCAAAAGTGGTTACTGTGTAATGTTTGCGTATTCTTGGACTGATTACGTATTTTTGGATTTAAAACGTCGTGAGCGGAAAATCCATTGTTGTTAGCTGTTATAATAACCAACTTGAAGAAGAAGAAAATCAAACGACCAGATAGTTTTCACCCTTTTAAAATTCTTCTCTCGTTTGTATTGAGAGACATGTTTTGTGATGTAGCTAATTAACAAGAGTAGAAAGATCGTTACTTCATTAGATATCTGGCAAAAATTGCGTTTGGAATAATCAATTAAATAAACATTCACATAAGACAATAGCTGTCTAGAAAGGTTTTTTAACTTTAGACTCTTGAGGCACTATACAGTTTTCTATTTACTTTATACAGGGTCGTAATAGATATTTTAGTCGGGAACTTGCCATTTTTTTTTTTGGGGGGGGGGGACTTCAAGGGTGATCCATGACCTTTTTTTTAGCCAATGCGTAATCGAAAGCTTTAATTTTTATGTAAGTTTTCACGTTTTCGGGTGGGAGTTCAAAGTAAGAATGCCCCGTGAATGCTTCTGGTACAAAGTAATATGTTCGAATTGTAGCTATTCGCCGTTGCCAGGTCGTAGAAAATTTCTCCTTGAAGAAATGGCATCAGGTGCGGTTAAAAGACATTTTTTGTATTTGGGGAATTATTAAAAACTAGATTTGCTTTACAATCTTGCGAATCCTTTTTTTTCTTTTTGGCTAATATCTGAGCGGAAGTACCGGAAGCTGTTTTTTCCTGGTTGGTTAGTTTTGTCCGGAACGTACTATTTTTTGTACTAATTTTTACAAAATTTTGTATCCTTTGGATGTGTTTTAATTTCTTCGGGGGACAGGTGTCCCACATAGTTTCTCCCCTCCTGGGAAACACCAGAATTTGTCTCAAAAAATCTTTCGCAGACTCACGTCATGGAAAACTGGAAGGTAAGGTAAGGCACGGTAAACCTTTATTAACTCAAGAGTTATACTTATTTTTCCTACTTTAGCTAACCGAGAGAAGAGTTCGATGTGCTAGTTTAATACATTGAACATAAAGATAAAATTAACACTTCAAGGTAGTACATTTTCACACAAAATACCACAGATCAAGAAAGCAAAGCAGCAAAAGGCAAAAAAGGAAACAAAAGAAGGGATAAAAAGAGTAAAGCCAAACCCAGCAAGAGTTTTAACTAAACCAAGATTAAACATGAATCTGGCCTTCGCAAGTTCCAACATCCCGACAAAGAATAATCTTCAAAACACATTTTTTTATTGATAAACAATTCTTCGGAAATACTTCGGCCAGGTTAAATTCATTTGCAATATAGGGGATCTGGTGCCTTAATGAAAATTAAAAAAAAAAGTTTTTTTCACTGAAAGTAAGGAACGACGTTAAAACTTAAAACGAACAGAAATTACTCCGTATATGAAAGGGGCTGTCCCCTCCTCAACGCCTCGCTCTTTACGCTAAAGTTTTTTATTGTTTAAAAAAAATAGAGCTGTGAGAAAGTCAAACTTCAGCGTAAAGAGCAAGGCGTTGAAGAGGGGACAGACCCTTTCATATACGGAATATTTTCTGTTTGTTTTAAGTTTTAACGTCGTTCCTTACTTTCAGTTAAAAAAGCTTGTTTTTATATTTAATTTTTGAAAGTTTTTGAATTAATGCAGGTTTTGATTTTGGCTCACCGTACATGAATAATTAAAACAAAAATTTGCATATTAATTTTACTTTTATTTGGTTAAATGGTTTTCTCGAAAGTTGTTTAATTTTATTTACGAACGTTTTTATTAGTAATAAATATACGAAACTTACCAATTAACTTACGTAACGAAATTCTATATTCATATATTTTTAATAAGTATATTAGGGGGTTCACCCCCTAGTCATTACTTTGCTCTTTAAGCTAAAGTTCGAATTTTGTTCCAATTCTTAAAAAATGACCGCTTAATTACAAAGGCCGTTAATTAGAATAAATAGGTCTTATGAAAGTACTAAAAAATCTTTGGCTTAAAGAGCGAGATATTGACTAGGGGGTGAACCCAATCATATACGGAATATTTTCTGTTCGTTTTAAGTTTTGATGTTGCTGCTTACTTTCAGTTGAAAAACTTGTTTTTTTTTTTAATTTGATTTCTGATCTTTTTTTCAATAATGCTGGGAAGTCCGGTGCCCCATTCGCAAAAATTTCTCGTTCACCATGAAAATTTCCTCCTTTGGAATATCCCTCAATGTAAACCTCGACCCACCACCAGAAAAACTCTCCCCTGAATATGTCTTTGTATTTCTCATTAACCAATGCTATACGTAAACAGTGGGTAAAGGTCATAATTTTCAGCCCTCCCCCCGAGGATTTCGGGGGATTACGTCATCCTAAAAGACATATTCATCATATTTTCGACCATGCTGAACAAAATGGCTATCTCAAAATTTTGATCGGGTGACTTTGGGGAAAGAAATGAGCGTGGGAGGGGGCCTGGTTACCCTCCATTTTTTGGTCACTTAAAAAGGGCACTATAACTTTTAATTTCAGTTCCAATGAGCCCTCAAAAGATGTTCTAGGACCACCGGGTTGATACGATCATCTCTGGGAAAAAAAAAACAACAAAAAAACAAATAAACACGCATCCGTGATCTTTCTTCTGGCAAAAAATGCAAAATTCCACATTTTAGTAGATAGGAGCTTGAAACCTCTTATAATAGAATTCTCTAATACGCTGAATATGATGGTGTGATTTTCATTAAGATTCTATAAATTTTAGGGGGTCTTTCCCCCTTTTTGAAATCAGCATTAAAATCTGATTCTTTTGATGTATCTATAGGTATCAAAATTCCATTTTCTAGAGTTTCGGTTACCATTGAGCCTGGTCGCTCCTTACTTACAGCTCGTTACCACGAACTGTTTGATCTATCCCTTTCTGAGTTGAGTAGAGAAAGATAAAGCTTCTTGAAACGAACATGGAAAGGAAAAACAGAAACACTGGCCACAGCCATATCATGAAAATTGTTTTTTGGCGAATGAATGTCAAAAAACCACATTGCAGTTTGTATTTCTTTTAATTGTTTAAGATTAAGTGCATCAAGAAATAAAAAGAAGGTTTGGGTTTCTGATAGATGTTGAAGAGACCGAGGACCTGGTACGTGACCATTTACATGCACATGAATTTTTCGACCGTACAAGTAAGATCTTAATAATTCAAGTCCTTTACCTCTGATTCCTGCATTATTAATTTTTTCAAGCAGGATTGTGTGTTTTATCTTGTCAAATACCCTCTTTATGTAAAAAAAAGAGCAGAAACTTGATTTTATCAAGAACAGAATCATTAATACTCAGTAAAAAGCAGAAATGGCTTGTTCAGGTGAATGACCAGAGAAAACTTTATTTTATCAAAATGTAAAACAATTTACTTTTTAATTAATTTTTCTAATACCTTAGATAAAGGGGAAGGAATCGCTATTGACCGTTAATTACTTGGGTCTGCCTTATCTCCTTTTTTAAGATTGGAAGGACTCGGGTAACTTTCCAGATTTCTGGGAATATCCCAAGTATGGATGCATTAAAAATATGAAGCAATGGAACAGAAATTACACTAACGATATTATTAAAAATATTTGTAGATAATTCGTCTAAACCTAAGGAATTTCCCCTCTTTAACTTCAGTGTTATACTCTGAAGTTCATCAGGGGTAACACAAGCATTAGATGTACTAGAATTTTGAGATGGTGAAAGATATCTTTTAGATAAATGAGGTGGACATTCTGGAGAATCAGGTGTAATATGTGAGCTAATATTGGAAAAATAGTCACAGAAATATTAAACAATACTACCTTTTTCTTTCAGCTCAGTATCACTTTCATTTATGATCAATTCTGGTTGTGTTGTTTTATTATTAGTTCCAATTTTTCCTTCAATTAAATTCCAGGTAGTTTGAGGTGAATTCAATTTATTAACTGAATTTTCGTAATAGATTTGTTCACTTATTCTGAGAAGAAAGTGTATCTGGGAAGAAAGTGTTTTAAAATTTACATTAAAAGCCTTAATCATGGACCCCTTGGTGATCTGTCAGCAACTCTAGGGGGGGGGGGTCCTGGAACCAGTCTGCAATTTTTTGAAAAAGAAGAAAATGGGGTTTATAGCAGGGTTACGAGTCACTGAAAAAAATCAGATAAAATGTTTTTTTTATTGCTTTCTTCCAGATAAGGCCTAAGATGTCTTACCTCTAAAGACTTTTTGTTAAAATGAAGCGTTGTATACACTGATGCATATGTAAGCTAAAAACCTATTACTCGTTAGGCCAGTCATACGAAGATGATAGTAAGGATTATCATGTGTGAGACAATTATAAACAAATTTGACCTATGCGTCTTCTTGCGAATTTATTTCTAGACTTTGTGTCTGTTTTGGACATCTTCTTGAACAATAATTAGAACTAAGGCACTAATGTTGACCGATTAAAGAGCAAAGTACCTCCCAAGTAATAATTTTTTGCTTATTTTTTTCCCTTTACCGCTTGATATAGAAGGAATGCCGTAGAAACTTAAAAGTTCTAGTGCTCATTTTAAGGGTAAAAATTGTTTGGAGGACAACCAGACCCGTCACTCTACTATTAGTTTTACTCTATTTTTGTATAATCCCTAAAATTTTACGTTATTTTTAAAGCTCGGTTTTCGATAAGAAAAATTAGCTTCTGTATACTTTCCTTTATTTCGCTTTTGACAGCCTTCTCTTTCAGTTAGTCAATTTAAACAGTTGGGAAAAGTTCTTTTTGAACTTTTGTTTCCTTGGAATTTGTACCTCAAATACATTAATATACGATTTCTTCCTAAGATATTCAGAATCCCCTATCTAAATGCAGAAGTCAAGTGTCAGAAATGACATGTCATTAAACCTTTTAAAGAATCAATAAATTCTTTAGTATTGTCTGGAAAGACCATCATTTGGAAATATCCCAGGAAAGTTCAGCCTTTCATGTTTAGAAAGTCTGATTGATCAAACAAGCAATGTAGCAAAATAATAGTCAGGAAATTTGCAGACCCGCCCTACTTCGAAGGGAATGGAACTCGTAGAACAACGACACGCTGGTATAAAAAGTTGTTACCTGACACGCGACTGTTTATTTAGTTATCTGCATAACCTGCAGACTTTTGTTGTTTTATGTCAAGTCATTGAAATCCATGCAGAAAACAATAGAAAAAGATGGTATCTTTGAAATAGCAGGTCAAATACCGCCAGAGTAAAGAGACTTAGGGGCTTGGAGGATATTAAAGAGAAGGAAAGTTTGATGCTTAATTTCTCGTTGATGATGTTTAATATCATGAAGGAGTTTTACCTTTACATCTGTATATATGCATGCAGTTTGATAATAATAAACGGCCTTTATAGAGGGAAGGTATCCAAAAAGTGTAAGTCTATTAGTATAAGGGAAACTTTCCCAGGCCCTTCACTTCCGATGGATAATATTAAACTTAATGAATCTAATATATTTGGGATAATTATAAAAAGCTAATTTTTCTGATGTATCTGTTGCTATCAAAATTCTGTTTTTTAGCCTGCTATTGGGTCGAGTCGCTCAGTTCGTTACCACGGAATGTTGCTGCAACAATGACAGTTCGATAAAAAGAAAATATGACTGAAAAATGGAGAAGGAGAAAAAATACCCATTGGTATCTATAGTCAAAATTCAGAGAAGTCTAATGTATAAATTTTCATGGTAGAAAGATCCCCAATGGACCTTAGGGGATTATCTTCTATTTCACTGACTGTGAGCAGGGTATAGTCTTGCAGTTTAGAAAAACAAATCTGTGTGTCTCGTGATTGTAGCTAATAAAATAAAAACAAAAGAGATTTTAGAAGAAAACTGGAAAAAGAGACAAAAATAAACATAGATACCCATTGCTAAAACTGAGGTCCAAACTACAAATTTTCCCGTTAGGTTATCGGGCATCCTCAATTAGATCTTAGAAAACTATCCAATAGTTCTTTTGCTATGAACGTGAAACAATATCGCTAGTGTCTTAGAATGCAAACATATAGGTTACTATATAATTAACTTAAGAAAATAAATTTACATTTTCGTCATTTCAAACAATTTACAAAATAGACTATTAATAAGTTGAAAAAATTTTATAAAATAAGTTGATATTTTATTATTTTATGACATGCCCTCCTTCTTAATGACATGATGCTACTAATTACACCATAATAACATGAAAAATTTCAATGTTTCGTGTCGTGACATTAAAGGTAGTAAAGTAGTTATTTGCTAACATTTCTTTACTTGTTGTCAAGGGGCTGTACGTTTTACAAGTTACCTACGCCATATGACGCGTCTCATGCATGGCAGAAGCATGGAAAACCCAGCCTGAGGAAACACGGTGTTGTGGAAGTTTACTACGATGTTGGAACAGCTGGAACTGCCATCTCCAAAGTGTACACCAGATAATGGAGAGTGGGGAACTCCTTTTTAAAATAAGTGAATTTAAAGGAGGTTTTAGACAGTGAGAATTCTACGTACGTTCAACAATCCATTTTTTTCATTTGAGATTTTAAACGTGAAGATATTCATTCATAATTCAAGAAATATCAGAGGAAATAAAATCCTGGTACGAGCATCGGGAATCTTATTGCGAGAGTGATTTTCAAAACATCAATTGTAAATTTTTCAACTACAAGATTCAGGGGTTGGTTTGAGAGCTTCCTAGGTACCTTTCTGGTTCAATCCTGCACAGAGTTTTGAAAACGTAATAAGATAATATTTATTTTCAAAAGACTATCACAAGCTCTAACGTTACGGGAATGCTTATTATTTTAGACAATGGGTTTATATTTCAAAAGGCATTTCTGTTCCCTCTTAAGATGGACCAAACACCTTCCCCCGAAATGGAATCCTGGCAGCATGTCTATATTTGGCACTTCACCGTATTCATTTTGATCTCTGCTCGTTTTAGATTTAATTTACTCATTCATAACAAGTTCTGTCTGTGGCGCTCATGCATTATTCAGAACACACTAGAGAAGTTTGCTGAAGGTAAGATCTAAGAAAACCGGTGTCATAGCCACAAAGACAAATGACGGGTGACAGAATGACATGCATAATTTGGGATATATATTTGCACATTAGGGAGGGTAGGGTCAAGGTTAGATTAGGTTAGGCTACTTTACCCTCCTCACCCCCCTTAATGTGCAAATATATAGCCTAAATTATATTATCAAGTAAACTAAACTATTACGTTTTCATCATTTTTTGGTATATTTCATTCGGATTAACCTAAATTCACTTCTCGAGTGTGTTCTGAATAATACAGGAGTACCCTGTCTGTTAATAGTCTGACTCATTCCATGGTTGTGTTCCTGTTCGTTTTAAGTTTTGCTACCGCTCTTTACTTTTCTTTCAAATTTTTTTTTTGTAAAACATTAAAATAAATTAATATGTATAAAACAGACAAACGATTATTATCATCCTGCAAGCTGTCATATATGAAATTGCTGTTCAATATAACGAAAATTGTGTCTAGGAACCAAGCTAGAAAACCTGTGAACTACGTGAGGTTATCCTAGCCTATTTCCGGATGGATGTCTATGAACAGGTGAGTGACGGGTGGGCGTATGTCAGGTATTTCTGTAAACACACCGTTTGAATCTTATGGGCTTGGAAACAAATGGATATAAATAAATATCTGATATTCTCACGACCGGAACAAGTGAAAAGTTTTCGTATCTCTGCATATGATATAATACGTCACATGCCTTGTCCGCAAAAAGGGATTTTTTCTTATGTTACAAACATACTATAGTTAACTAAAGTTTTAGTGGATATACTCAATATGGTGGCCTAGGAAGCGTTGGAGCCTACTGTATAGAGACTACCTATGCAATTTCGGCTCCACCCCTTCCCACAAAATCGAAATGGATCCTTTAAATTTATTTGTGAAAATAGAGACTATTAGCGGCACTTTCCCATTATATGGGCCTTTACAAGGAAACCAGTCACGAAAAACCCGTTTTTGACGGGTTAAGTCAAGACACCGCTATATAGTAATGGAATGTACAGCGTGGTTTTCATTGCGTATACGATATTTAAACGGTTGTTTTTTGGGGTTTAGGGGGGAGGTACCTAGGTTAGGTTATGTATTTAATATGTGCAATGCTTTACCCCCACACCCCCACCCCCTCTAATGTGCAAATATATAGCCCAAATTTGTTTATAAGCTATTATATATTCATCCTATTTTATTTTATTTCATTAGCATCAACCAAACTTGACTTTTTAGAAAGGCCCATATAATGGGAAAGTACCCTATTAGCTTAAAAAAAATTCACCTTAGTCAAGGTTCTCTCCCTAGCTCAGTAGCCTATACACCCATAACCTTTTACGTATTATCCCGATGTTTGAATTTCAACATCATTGTTTAAAACTTAACAGCTTAGCGCTATTCAGTTTCGGTTATCTCTTTTTGAGTACAATAGTTTATGGGAAGACTAGGAATAATTCTTTGCAGTCACTTTTTTTTGGAAGAAGAGAATGTAATGCAGATATAGGCTATGTTTAAAACTGAACAGCTTGGCGCTATTCAGTTTAGGTTATCCCTTTGTGAGTGCAATAGTTTATGCGAAGACTAGGAATAATTCTTTGCAGTCACTATTTTTCGGAAGAAGATAATTTGATACGGATATAGGCTATGTTTAAAACTGAACAGCTTAGCGCTATTCAATTTAGGTTATCCCTTTGTGAGTGCAATAGTTTATGTGAAGACTAGGAATAATTCTTTGCAGTCACTATTTTTCGGAAGAAGAAAATGTAATACAGATATAGGCTATGTTTAAAACTGAACAGCTTAGCGCTATTCAGTTTCGGTTATCTCCTTTTGAGCAAAACAGTTTATGTGAAGACTAGGAATAATTCTTTGCAGTCACTATTTTTGGGAAGAGGAGAATGTAATATAGATATAGGCTATGTTTAAAACTGAACAGCTTAGCGCTATTCAGTTTCGGTTATCCCTTTTTGAGTACAATAGTTTATGTGAAGACTAGGAATAATTCTTTGCAGTCACTATTTTTCGGAAGAAGAGAATGTAATACAGATGTAGGCTAAGCATGGCTTATTCGCAAACAAGGATATTCGTATATTTTAATTAGTAAATTTTTATTGTTTTTATTTGCTTAGGCTGTAAGATTAGATCACCGCAGGCCTATTGACATTTCTGCTTTGCTTGATTATAAACAAGATACATGTGCTAGGTTTCAAGGCTTTATTAAAAAAATAAAAAAAAGACTAATGATTTACGACTAAATTTTAACTAAGATAAACTTCTAAGATTTTAACTAAAACAAACACATAAAAAAAATACTATAAACGAAATTTTTCAGAACATAAGAAAGATCTTTAAGGGGAAGTCTTAAAACAGTTGGGGGACTACCCGAGTTTACTTGCTTGTTGATTATATTCGTTAGTGGCAGTGTCAGATCCAGGGGAGTGATCTCACTTCTTTCTTGGCTTGCGTGCAGTTTACTTTGCAGAATATTCACACTTCATCTACATGGCCTATTGAGGCAGAAAGTCCTGAAAATTCATGCCATCCAGCTCATCCCTTTTCCCTGAAAATCTCCACTGGTCGTTGGACATCCAATTTATTGAGATGCTGGCATCAACAACAAAACAACAACAACCAGCATACAACCAAGATTAGGGGCTACTTTGGTCTACTAAATTTTATTAAACTCAAGCGGCTTGGTGCTGCAGCGATTTGTTAGTAGTATTAAAATAAATAACGCAAGCGGTTTCAACTGAAAGTAAGGAGCCACATTGAAACTTAAATACGAACAAAAACTATTCCGCAAATGAGGGGGCTGCCTTCCTCGTGTACAGAATAATTTCTGTTTGTTTCATTTTTTTATGTTGCTCCTTAATTTCAACTGAAAAAAACTTATCGTTTTTCAAATAATTCTGGAAAATCAACCTCCTCCTCTAAATTCCACCTTCCATCTTTCTTTCGCGTAAAATTCCCCCTTGAGATTTTCCAGATGTTTCCGTCCTCGTTGAAAATTCCCAGGGAGAATTCTATGGGAACAATACCGCCTGGGAGATTTTCCTTGGTCTACTTTCATTTTTGAAAGTAAACTTGTTTTTTATTTAATTTCTAATCTTTTTTTTCAAATCATGGCAGAAATCCTCGCTTTGTGGAAAATTTTTCTCAAAAATCCCAGCCCCTCCATAGAAAAGTTCTCCCATGACAATTCCCCATTGGAGAATTTCTCCCGCTGAAATCCCCCCGGAAAAACCCCCAAACAATTCCAACCTCGCTGAACATTTCCCTCGGACAATTTCTCCAGAACAACTCCATATGTACAATTGAGTCGCCAAACAGGATACAAGACAAATAAAAAGTATTTGGTATAGGAATTCTAAAAAATTGCTCTGTGTAAGATTTCCCCTGCATAGTTCCCCAATGGAGACTCCCTCCCCCAAGAAATTCTCCCAGTGGAAAATTTCTCCCGGATGCCCCCCCCTAGCGGAATCCCCACGGAAAAATGTCTGTATACTCCCCCCCCCCCGGAAAAATGTCTGTATACTTCTCTATAATAAATACTATATGTAAACAACGGGCAAATTTCGGAACTTACAGCTGTTTCCACTTGAGCTGTGAGAAATCATGTCATCCCCGGAGGCATAGTTATTGAACCTCTCAGCTATGCTGAACAAGATGGCTATCTAAAAAAATTAATCGGATGACTTTGGGCGAAAAGGGACCGTGAGTAGAGAAGGAAGTACCATTTCTGGGGCGCCCCTGTACCAAACAGGTTTTTCTGGTAGGTATTCTATTCTACAGGGCATTACACCTTTGCCAAGAGATTTACGCAATTTAAGGACAAGTTTTTCTGACGTAGATTTCTAGTTCATGATATACAAGTTTTTTTTTAGGTTAAATCCGTGGTCATTCATCTGTAAGTTGATTAGTAGGTTTTTTTTTTTAAACTTGGCTAATAGGTTTTTAAAACTATTACTACGAACGCTACATGCATTCCATTTTTGGAACTGGGAGCGAGATTGTGTGATGCTATCAGACTGGTTTCGTTTCATGGGTTCATTAATAGAAGGACTAATGTTTTTGAAAAGGGTAATTACTTCTTTAGTTTACGAGATTTGCGAATTTTTTGCGAAAAGGTATTTGCGTAAAGGTATTGCGATGGTTAAGAATGCCTCACGGGTAATTAAAGATTGGGATACTTGCATCAACAACACAAAGAATATGCTCAGATACTTAATAGATTTGACGCCTAAAAGAGACATTGGTAGAAGGCATTCAATAGCTTAATTGAAAAGTAACAATAGAATGACATTGTGACTTGACCTAGCTTTACCTCGCCGATGTGGTCTGTATAATACACAAGTGATGATTTGCACAGTGTTGTCAATTTTAAATAGTTTATAAATAAAAAAATTAACAAGAAATGGCTGAAAAGTGTTTTGAGGGAGTTGAGTTGCACGAGGGTTCAGTTGCATGCGGATTCAGTTACACGGGGATTAGTTAAATGGGGTCGAGTAGCTCGGAGGTTCAGTGGTACAGGGTTTCGGTTAGACAGGGGGTCAGTGACAGGGGGGGGTCAGTTGAACGGGGTGTCTGTGAGCCAGGGGTACAGTGCCACGGGGGGTTCAGTTATTTTTTCTGATTTTGTGTGTTTTCGCAAGAAAATAACTGGTCCTTTAGCAAACTTAGCCATAGCTACCTGAAACTCTGCATAAATATCTTCATTTTTAATCTAATTGCATAGCTACTAAAGGAACATTGACCATTTTTTCTGATTTTGTGTGACCACCCGGCACCCCAAAGACTCCTGAGCCTCCATTATAATACTTTTTAAGGCTTTATTATATCTTTTCAGAACAAATTATTATTTTAGGGAATTATTTCAGTGAAACAGTTAGAGACATTTGAACGGTGTTGTGAGGTCCCTTACCATAACCCCAAAGGGCTCCGATCCCCCCACCCCAACCCCGAAGGAAGCCCCCGGACAGCAAAGGTTCTCTGGACCCCCAAAGGACCCCCGGCGCCCCCGATGCCTCCTGAGTCCCCCATTATAATACTTATTAAGGCTTTATTATATCTTTTCAGAACAAATTATTATTTTAGGGAATTATTTCGGTGAAACAGTTAGAGACATTTTAAGAGGATTGTGAGGTCCCTTACCACAACCCCAAAGGGCTCCGATTTTAGAAAAGGATTTGAGGGTGAAACTCTGTGGTCATTATAATACACAAGTTCCATTTGAACGGTGTTGTGAGGTCCCTTACTACAACCCCAACGGGCTCCGATCCCCCCCCCCCAACCCCCAAGGAATTCCCCGGACAGCAAAGGTTCTCTGGACCCCCAAAGGACCCCCGGCGCCCCAATGCCTCCTGAGTCCCCCATTATAATACTTTTTAAGGCTTTATTATATCTTTTCAGAACAAATTATTATTTTAGGGAATTATTTCGGTGAAACAGTTAGAGCCATTTGAACGGTGTTGTGAGGTCCCTTACCACAACCCTAAAGGGCTCCGCTGCCCCCCCCCCCCACCCCCACGAAGCCCCCCGACAGCAAATGTTCTCGGGACCCTCAAAGGACCCCCGGCGCCCCGATGCCTCCTGAGTCCCCTATTATAATACTTTTTAAGGCTTTATTATATCTTTTCAGAACAAATTATTATTTTAGGGAATTATTTCGGTGAAACAGTTAGAGACATTTTAAGAGATGATTTTAGAAAAGGACTTGAGGGTGAAACTCTGTGGTCATTATAATACACAAGTTCCATTTGAACGGTGTTGTGAGGTCCCTTACCACAACCCCAAAGGGCTCCGATCCCCCCACCCCCACCCCGAAGGAAGCCCCCAGACAGCAAAGGTTCTCTGGACCCCCAAAGGACCCCCGGCGCCCCCGATGCCTCCTGAGTCCTCCATTATAATACTTTTTAAGGCTTTATTATATCTTTTCAGAACAAATTATTATTTTAGGGAATTATTTCGGTGAAACAGTTAGAGACATTTTAAGAGGATTGTGAGGTCCCTTACCACAACCCCAAAGGGCTCCGATTTTAGAAAAGGATTTGAGGGTGAAACTCTGTGGTCGTTATAATACACAAGTTCCATTTGAACGGTGTTGTGAGGTTCCTTACCACAACCCCAAAGGGCTCCGATCCCCCCACCCCAACCCCGAAGGAAGCCCCCGGACAGCAAAGGTTCTCTGGACCCCCAAAGGACCCCCGGCGCCCCGATGCCTCCTGAGTCCCCCATTATAATACCTTTTAAGGCTTTATTATATCTTTTCAGAACAAATTATTATTTTAGGCAATTATTTCGGTGAAACAGTTAGAGACATTTTAAGAGATGTTTTTAGAAAAGGACTTGAGGGTGAAACTCTGTGGTCGTTATAATACACAAGTTCCATTTGAACGGTGTTGCGAGGTCCCTTACCACAACCCCAAAGGGCTCCGACCCCCCCCCCCACCCCAACCCCGAAGGAAGCCCCCGGACAGCAAAGGTTCTCTGGACCCCCAAAGGACCCCCGGCACCCCGATGCCTCCTGAGTCCCCCATTATAATACTTTTTAAGGCTTTATTATATCTTTTCAGAAAAAATTATTATTTTAGGGAATTATTTCGGTGAAACAGTTAGAGACATATTAAGAGGGTTGTGAGGTCCCTTACCACAACCCCAAAGGGCTCCGATCCCCCCACCCCAACCCCGAAGGAAGCTCCCGGACAGCAAAGGTTCTCTGGACCCCTAAAGGACCCCCAGCACCCCGATGCCTCCTGAGTCCCCCATTATAATACTTTTTAAGGCTTTATTATATCTTTTCAGAACAAATTATTATTTTAGGGAATTATTAACTTGAGGGTGAAACTCTGTGGTCGTTATAATACACAAGTTCCATTTGAACGGTGTTGTGAGGTCCCTTACCACAACCCCAAAGGGCTCCGATCCCCCCACCCCAACCCCGCACGAATGCCCCGGCCCCCCAACGGTCTCAGGACCCCCCAACGACCCCCCGCGCCCCCGATGCCTCCTGAGTCCCCCATTATGTGTCTCTTTGGGCTGTGTGTCTCTCTTTGGGCTGTTTGAGTCTTTTTGGTCTGTTTGTGTGTCTCTTTGGGCTGTTTGAGTCTTTTGAGTTGTGTTTGTCTCTTTGGGTTGTTTGTGTTTCGTTGGGCTATGTGTGTCTCTTTGGGCTGTTTGTGTCATTTTGGTCTGTGTATCTGTCTTTTGGCTGTCTTTGTCTTTTAGGGGCCGTGTGTGTCTCTTTGGGCTCTGGGTGTCTCTTTGGGGCATTTGAATCTTTTGGTATGTATGTGTGTTTATGGAAGTTTTTTTTTTGTCTATTTTGGCTGTGTGGTCTGTGTGCGCCTCTTTTTGATGTTTGTGTCGTTTTTTGCGTTTTGTCTCTCTGTCTGATGTGTGCGTCTCTTGTCTCTTTGGGATGTGTGTCTCTTTGAGCTGTTTGAGTCTTTTTTGGTCTGTTTGTGTGTCTCTTTGAGCTGTTTGAGTCTTTTTAATCTGTGTTTGTATCTTTGGTCTGTTTGTTTCTCTTTGGGATGTGTGTGTTTCTTTTGGCTATTTGCGTCTCTTTGGGCTGTGTGTCTCGTTGGACTGTTTGAGTCTTTTTGATCTGTGTGTGTCTCTTTGGGCTGTTTGTGTCTTTTTTGGGCTATGTTTGTCTCTTTGGACTTCTGTCTCTTTGGGCTGTTTGTGTTTCTTTGGGCTATGTGTGTCTCTTTGGGCTGTTTGAATCATTTTGGTCTATGTGTCTTTCTTTTGGCTGTTTGTGTCTCTTAGGGTTCGTGTGTGTCTCTTTGGGCTATGTGTGTCTCTTTGGGGCGTTTGAATCTTTTGGTCTGTATGTGTCTGTATGGGGGTTTTTTGTTTGTCTCTTTGGGCTGTGTATGTTTCTTTGGGCTTTGTGTGTGTCTCTTTGGGCTATGTGTCAATATGTTTAAGCAATAAATATCTTTAAGCTTAACCCGTCTTTATTCTTTAGAATAGTTCAATTGTAAGCAAGTAACAAACTCTTTCCTGAAGTCACCTCTTGGATACACAATGCAGAAACTTCATTTAAGAAACTATGAAAAAATTGTAGGTAAGTAACAAATTCTTTCTTGAAGTCACCTCTTGGATACACAATACAGAAATTTCATTAAAGAAATTACGAAAAATTTGTAAGTAAGTAGCAAATTCTTTCTTGAATTCACCAGCTGGATAAACAAACAGACATTTCGCTCAAGAAATTATGACAAAATTCTAAGTAAGTAACAAACTCTTTCTTGAAGTTACCTCATGGATACACAATGCAGAAATTTCATTTAAGAAATTATGAAAAAATTGTAAGCAAGTAACAAACTCTTTCATGAAGTCACCTCGTGGATATGAAAAAATTGTAAGTAAGTAGCAAATTCTTTCTTGAATTCACCTGCTGGATAAACAAAAGACATTTCGTTCAAGAAACTATGACAAAATTCCAAGTAAGTAACAAACTCTTTATTGTTTTCATGACTTAGATACACGATGTAGAAATTTAATTCAAGAAATTATGAAAAAATTCTCAACAAGTAACAATTTCCTTCTTGAAGTCAACTCTTGTGTAAAAATTTAATTCAAGAAATTCTGAAAAAATTCTCAGTAAGTAACAATTTCTTTCTTGAAGTCAACTCTTGGATACACAATACGGAAATTTCATTGTAACCAAGTAGCAAATTCTTTCTTGAATTCACCTGTTTCATAAACAAAAAGACATTTCGTTCAAGAAATTATAACAAAATTCTAAGTAAGTAACAAACTCTTTTTTGTTTTCACGAGTTAGATATGTGATGTAGAAATTAAATTCAAGAAATTATGAAAAAATTCTCAGTAAGTAACAATTTCTTTCTTGGAGTCAACTCTTGTATACACAATATGGAAATTTCATTCAAGAAATAATGAAAATATTTGTAAGTAAGTAACAAACTCTTTATTGATTTCACCTCTTGGATATACAGTACAGATACTTCATTCAAGAAATTATTAAAAAATCGTAAGTAAGTAACTTTTTTTTTCTCTTTATCACAAACAATTTTCACTTAGCTACATGATGTAGAAATTTAATTCAAGAAATTATGAAAAAATTCTCAGTAAGTAACAATTTCTTTATTTTCACTTAGCTGCACACTGTAGAAATTTTAATTCAAGAAATTATGAAAAAATTCTCAGTAAGTAACAATTTCTTTCTTGAAGTCAACTCTTGGATACACAATACGGGACTTTCATTCAAGAAATTATGAAAAAATTTTAACTAAGTAGCAAATTCTTTCTTGAATTCACTTGTTGAATAAACAAAAAGACATTTCATTCAAGAAATTAAGACAAAATTCTAAGTAAGTAACAAACTGTTTATTGTTTTCACGAGTTAGATATACGATGTAGAAATTAAATTCAAGAAATTATGAAAAAATTCTTAGTCTAAGTAGCAAATTCTTTCTTGAATTCACCTGTTGGATAAACAAAAAGACATTTCGTTCAAGAAATTATGACAAAATTCTAAGTAAGTAACAAACTCTTTATTGTTTTCACGAGTTAGATATAAGATGTAGAAATTAATTTCAAGAAATTATGAAAAAATTCCCAGTAAGTAACCATTTCTTTCTTTAAGTCAACTCTTGGATACACAGTACGGAAATTTCATTCAAGAAATTATGAAAATATTTGTAAGTAAGTAACAAACTCTTTATTGATTCCACCTCTTGGATATACAGTACAGATACTTCATTCAAGAAATTATGAAAAAAATCGCAAGTAAGTAACTTTTTTTTCTCTTTATCACAAACAATTTTCACTTAGCTACACAATGTAGAAATTTAATTCAAGAAATTATTAAAAAATTCTCAGTAAGTAACAATTTCTTTCTTGAAGTCAACTCTTGGATACACAATACGGAAATTTCATTCAAGAAATTATGAAAGTATTTGTAAATAAGTAACAAGCTCTTTATTGATTTCACCTCTTGAATATACAGTACAGATACTTCATTCAAGAAACTTGATTAAACACGTTTTGAAACTACATGCTATTTGCATGCCTTTCCTTGGCACCTTTCCAAATGAGTGGGGATTCCCCACTGCTTCCTACACATTGCAAAAAAGTGAGCAATACGAAAACTCCACGTTTTCAACCAGACTGTTTTTTTTTTTTAGACAACACGAGAAACATGCAAAGTCGACATAGCTTTATTTCATTTTTAAGGTTAATTTAGACGAGGTTACGTGCGCGCACGTAACCTCGTCTAAATTAACCTTAAAAATGAAATAAAGCTATGTCGACTTTGCATGTCTCTCGTGTTGTCTAAAAAAAAAAGCCAGTCTGGTTGAAAACGTGGAGTTTTCGTATTGCTCACTTTTTTGCAATGTGTAGGAAGCAGTGGGGAATCCCAATTCATTTGGAAAGGTGCCAATGAAAGGCATGCAAATAGCATGTAGTTTCAAAACGTGTTTAATCACGTTTCTTGAATGAAGTATCTGTACTGTATATTCAAGAGGTGAAATCAATAAAGAGCTTGTTACTTACTTACAAATACTTTCATAATTTCTTGAATGAAATTTCCGTATTGTGTATCTAAGAGTTGACTTCAAGAAAGAAATTGTTACTTGCTGAGAATTTTTTCATAATTTTTTGAATTAAATTTCTAAATAGTGTAGCTAAGTGAAAATTGTTTGTGATAAAGAGAAAAAAAAAGTTAATTACTTGCGTTTTTTTCATAATTTCTTGAATGAAGTATCTGTACTGTATATCCAAGAGGTGGAATCAATAAAGAGTTAGTTACTTACTTACAAATATTTTCATGATTTCTTGAATGAAATTTCCGTACTGTGTATCCAAGAGTTGACTTCAAGAAAGAAATGGTTACTTACTGGGAATTTTTCATAATTTCTTGAAATTAATTTCTACATCGTTTATCTAACTCGTGAAAACAATAAAGAGTTTGTTACTTACTTAGAATTTTGTCATAATTTCTTGAACGAAATGTCTTTTTGTTTATCCAACAGGTGAATTCAAGAAAGAATTATCTACTTATACTGAGAATTTTTTCATAATTTCTTGAATTTAATTTCTACATAGTATATCTAACTCGTGAAAACAATAAACAGTTTGTTACTTACTTAGAATTTTGTCATAATTTCTTGAATGAAATGTCTTTTTGTTTATTCAACAAGTGAATTCAAGAAAGAATTTGCTACTTAGTTACAATTTTTTCATAATTTCTTGAATGAAATTCCCGTATTGTGTATCCAATTGTTGACTTCAAGAAAGAAATTGTTACTTACTGAGAATTTTTTCATAATTTCTTGAATTAAATTTCTACAGCGTGCAGCTAAGTGAAAATAAAGAAATTGTTACTTACTGAGAATTTTTTCATAATTTCTTGAATTAAATTTCTACATCGTGTAGCTAAGTGAATATTGTTTGTGTTAAAGAGAAAAAAAGCTACTTGTGATTTTTTCATAATTTCTTGAATGAAGTATCTGTACTGTATATCCAAGAGGTGGAATCAATAAAAAGTTTCTTACTTACTTACAAATATTTTCATCATTTCTTGAATGAAATTTCCATATTGTGTATCCAAGAGTTGACTTCAAGAAAGAAATTGTTATTTACTGAGAATTTTTTCATAATTTCTTGAATTTAATTTCTACATCATACATCTAACTCGTGAAAACATAAAAGAGTTTGTTACTTACTTAGAATTTTGTTATAATTTCTTGAACGAAATGTCTTTTTGTTTATGCAACAGGTGAATTCAAGTAAGAATTTGCTACTTGGTTACAATGAAATTTCCGGATTGTGTATCCAAGAGTTGACTTCAAGAAATAAATTGTTACTTACTGAGAATTTTTTTCAGAATTTTTTGAATTAAATTTCTACACAAGAGTTGACTTCAAGAAAGAAATTGTTACTTGCTGAGAATTTTTTCATAATTTCTTGAATTAAATTTCTACATCGTGTATCTAAGTCATGAAAACAATAAAGAGTTTGTTACTTACTTGGAATTTTGTTATAGTTTCTTGAACGAAATATCTTTTTTGTTTATCCAGCAGGTGGAGTCAAGAAAGAATTTGCAACTTACTTATAATTTTTTTATATCCACGAGGTGACTTCATGAAAGAGTTTGTTACTTGCTTACAATTTTTTCATAATTTCTGAAATGAAATTTCTGCATTGTGTATCCATGAGGTAACTTCAAGAAAGAGTTTATTACTTACTTAGAATTTTGTCATAATTTCTTGAGCGAAATGTCTGATTGTTTATCCAGCTGGTGAATTCAAGAAAGAATTTTCTACTTACTTACAATTTTTTCATAATTTCTTTAATGAAATTTCTGTATTGTGTATCCAAGAGGTGACTTCAAGAAAGAATTTGTTACTTACCTACAATTTTTTCATAGCTTCTTAAATGAAGCTTCTCCATTGTGTATCCAAGAGGTGACTTCAGGAAAGAGTTTGTTACTTGCTTACAATAGAACTATTCTAAAGAATAAAGACGGGTTAAGCTTAAAGATATTTATTGCTTAAACGTATTGACACATAGCCCAAACAGACACACACAAAGCCTAAAGAAACATACACAGCCCAAAGAGACACAAACAGCCCAAAGAGACAAACAAAAAACCCCCATTAAGACACATACAGACCAAAAGATTCAAACGCCCCAAAGAGACACACATAGCCCAAAGAGACACACACGATCCCTAAGAGACACAAACAGCCAAAAGAAAGACACATAGACCAAAATGACTCAAACAGCCCAAAGAGACACACATAGCCCAAAGAAACACAAACATCCCAAAGAGACAGAATCAGAAATAGACAAACATAGCCCAAAAAAGACTCAAACAGCCCAAAGAGACACAAACAGATCAAAAAGACTCAAACAGTCCAACGAGACACACAGCCCAAAGAGACACAAACAGCCCAAAGAGGCAAACACCGATCAAACAGACTCAAACAGCTCAAAGAGACACACAAACAGACCAAAAAAGACACAAACAGCTCAAAGAGACACACAGCCCCAAGAGACAAGAGACGCACACATCCAACAGAGAGACACAAAGCCCAAAACGACACAGACATCCAAAAGAGGCACACACAGACCACACAGCCCAAAGAGACAAAAAAAAAACTTCCATAAACACACATACATACCAAAAGATTCAAATGCCCCAAAGAGACCCCCATAGCCCAAAGAGACATACACGACCCCTAAGAGACACAGACAGCCAAAAGAAAGACACACAGACCAAAATGACTCAAACAGCACAAAGAGACACACATAGCCCAAAGAAACACAAACAACCCAAAGAGACAAACACAACTCAAAAGACTCAAACAGCCCAAAGAGACACACAAACAGACCAAAAAGACTCAAACAGCCCAAAGAGAGACACACAGCCCAAAGAGACACATAATGGGGGACTCAGGAGGCATCGGGGGCGCCGGGGGTCCTTTGGGGGTCCAGAGAACCTTTGCTGTCCGGGGGCTTCCTTCGGGGTTGGGGTGGGGGGATCGGAGCCCTTTGGGGTTGTGGTAAGGGACCTCACAACACCGTTCAAATGGAACTTGTGTATTATAACGACCACAGAGTTTCACCCTCAAGTTAATAATTCCCTAAAATAATAATTTGTTCTGAAAAGATATAATAAAGCCTTAAAAAGTATTATATTGGGGGACTCCGGAGGCATCGGGGTGCTGGGGGTCCTTTAGGGGTCCAGAGAACCTTTGCTTTCCGGGAGCTTCCTTCGGGGTTGGGGTGGAGGGATCGGAGCCCTTTGGGGTTGTGGTAAGGGACCTCACAACCCTCTTAAAATGTCACTAACTGTTTCACCGAAATAATTGCCTAAAATAATAATTTGTTCTGAAAAGATATAATAAAGCCTTAAAAAGTATTATAATGGGGGACTCAGGAGGCATCAGGGTGCCGGGGGTCCTTTGGGGGTCCAGAGAACCTTTGCTGTCCGGGGGCTTCCTTCGGGGTTGGGGTGGGGGGGGGGGGGTCGGAGCCCTTTGGGGTTGTGGTAAGGGACCTCACAACACCGTTCAAATGGAACTTGTGTATTATAACGACCACAGAGTTTCACCCTCAAGTCCTTTTCTAAAAACATCTCTTAAAATGTCTCTAACAGTTTCACCGAAATAATTCCCTAAAATAATAATTTGTTCTGAAAAGATATAATAAAGCCTTAAAAAGTATTATAATGGGGGACTCAGGAGGCCTCGGGGCTTCGGGGGTCCTTTGGGGGTCCAGAGAACCTTTGCTGTCCGGGGGATTCCTTCGGGGTTGGGGTGGGGGGATCGGAGCCCTTTGGGGTTGTGGTAAGGGACCTCACAACACCGTTCAAATGGAACTTGTGTATTATAATGACCACAGAGTTTCACCCTCAAATCCTTTTCTAAAATCGGAGCCCTTTGGGGTTGTGGTAAGGGACCTCACAATCCTCTTAAAATGTCTCTAACTGTTTCACCGAAATAATTCCCTAAAATAATAATTTGTTCTGAAAAGACATAATAAAGCCTTTAAAAGTATTATAATGGGGGACTCAGGAGGCATCGGGGGCGCCGGGGGTCCTTTGGGGGTCCAGAGAACCTTTGCTGACCGGGGGCTGCCTTCGGGGTTGGGGTGGGGGGATCGGAGCCCTTTGGGGTTGTGGTAGGGGACCTCACAACACTGTTCAAATGAAACTTGTGTATTATAACGACCACAGAGTTTCACCCTCAAATCCTTTTCTAAAATCATCTTTTAAAATGTTTCTAACTGTTTCACCGAAATAATTCCCTAAAATAATAATTTGTTCTGAAAAGATATAATAAAGCCTTAAAAAGTATTATAATGGGGGACTCAGGCGGCAGCGGGGCGCGGGGGGTCCTTTGTGGGTCCAGAGAACCTTTGCTGTCGGGGGGCTTCCTTTGGGGTTGGGTTGGGGGGATCTGAGCCCTTTGGGGTTGTGGTAAGGGACCTCACAACACCGTTCAAATGTCTCTAACTGTTTCACTGAAATAATTCCCTAAAATAATAATTTGTTCTGAAAAGATATAATAAAGCCTTAAAAAGTATTATAATGGGGGACTCAGGAGGCATCGGGGCGCCAGGGGTCCTTTGGGGGTCCAGAGAACCTTTGCTGTCCGGGGGCTTCCTTCGGGGTTGGGGTGGGGGGTTCGGAGCCCTTTGGGGTTGTGGTAAGGGACCTCACAACACCGTTCAAATGGAACTTGTGTATTATAACGACCACAGAGTTTCACCCTCAAATCCTTTTCTAAAATCGGAGCCCTTTGGGGTTGTGGTAAGGGACCTCACAATCCTCTTAAAATGTCTCTAACTGTTTCACCGAAATAATTCCCTAAAATAATAATTTGTTCTGAAAAGATATAATAAAGCCTTAAAAAGTATTATAATGGAGGACTCAGGAGGCATCGGGGGCGCCGGGGGTCCTTTGGGGGTCCAGAGAACCTTTGCTGTCCGGGGGCTTCCTTCGGGGTTGGAGTGGGGGGATCGGAGCCCTTTGGGGTTGTGGTAAGGGACCTCACAACACCGTTCAAATGTCTCTAACTGTTTCACTGAAATAATTCCCTAAAATAATAATTTGTTCTGAAAAGATATAATAAAGCCTTAAAAAGTATTATAATGGAGGCTCAGGAGTCTTTGGGGTGCCGGGTGGTCACACAAAATCTGAAAAAATGTTCAATGTTCCTTTAGTAGCTATGCAATTAGATTAAAAATGAAGATATTTATGCAGAGTTTCAGGTAGCTATGGCTAATTTTGCTAAAAGACCAGTTATTTTCTTGCGAAAAAACACAAAATCAGAAAAAATAAATGAACCCCCCATGTAACTGAACCCCTGTATAACCGAAACCCCGAACAACTGAACCCCCCATGTAACTGAACCCCTGTATAACCGAAACCCTGTACAACTGAATCTCCGTGCTACTCGACCCCATTTAACTAATCCCCGTGTAACTGAATCCGCATGTAACTGAACCCTCGTGCAACTCAACTCCCTCAAAACACTTCAGCCATTTCTTGTTAATTTTTTTTTATTTCTAAACTATTTAAAATTGACAACACTGTGCAAATCATCACTTGTGTATATACAGACCACATTGGCGAGGTAAAGCTAGGTCAAGTCACAATGTCATTCTATCGTTACTTTTCAATTAAGCTATTGAATACCTTCTACCAATGTCTCTTGTAGGCGTCAAATCTATTAAGTATCTGAGCATATTCTTTGTATTGTTGATGCAAGCCTCCCATTCTTTAATTACCCGTGAGTCATTCTTAACCATCGCAATACCTTTACGCAAATACCTTTTCGCAAAAAATTCGCAAATCTCGTAAACTAAAGACGTAATTAACCTTTTAAAAAACATTAGTCCTTCTATTAATTAACCCATTAAACTAAATCAGTCTTGTAGCATCACACAATCTTGCTCCTAGCTCCAAAAATGGAATGCATTTAGCGTTCGTAGTAATAGGTTTAAAAACATATTAGACAAGTTTAAAAAAAAAAAACCTACTAATCAACTTACAGATGAATGATCACGGATTTAACCTAAAAAAAAACAACTTGTATATCAGGAACTAGAAATCTACGTCAGAAAAACTTGTCCTTAAATTGCGTAAATCTCTTGGCAAAGGTGTAATGCCCTGTAGAATAGAATACCTACCAGAAAAACCTGTTTGGTACGGGGGCGCCCCAGAAATGGTACTTCCTTCTCTACTACCGTGGGAGGGGAAAAGCCTCTAATCCTTTTGGTCACTTAAAAAACGCACTAGAACTTTTAATTTTCACTCGAATGAGCCCACTCCCGATCTTCTAGGACCATTGGTTCTATATGGTAACCACATGAAAAAAAAAATGACAAATAAAACACGCATCTGTGATCTTTCTTCTGGGAAAAATACAAAATTCTACGTTTGTGCATATGGGAGCCTGAAACATCTACAATAGGGTTCTTTGATACGCCGAATCTGATGGTGTGAATTATATTGAATTTACTTGACTTTTTTGGGGTGTTTCCGCCGTAGCTTTTGGTCGGTAGCGTGAAACTTAATGCGTTCTATATTTTTGGAATCAGCATAAAAAGCCAATTCTTTTGATGTATCTATTATTATCGAAATTCCGTTTTTTAAATCTTCGGTTACTATTGGGCTGAGTCACCCCTTGCTTACAGTACGTTACCACTAGCTGTTTCATTAGCAATGATAATATTGCCATAAAACAGAATGGTATGGAGGGGACTGCCTAGGCTTTCTTGACATAAACCCCCTTCAAACAAAGTGTATGGTTCCCTTAGCCCAGGCAACAATCCATGAAAAATTAAAGCCGAACCAATATCTTTCCCCCTTTTTTGTGAATTAATTAAATAAAATTTCCAACAAAGAGGCTTTTTCAAAGAAAAGTAAAAAGCCATATTAGACTTGATATCAGCAGAAAAAAAAATTCAATACTAAAAACGACCAGAAATTACTATTAAAGAATAAACGGAACCCAAAACAAAAAGAAATTAAAATACAAAACCACAGCAAACATTATGATAAGTGGTACAAACATAAACAAATATATCTTAAAGCGAGTAAAAACTAAATTGAATATGCAAGTCAAACTGAAAACGAACTAATACTACTACAAACAGGGGTCTGGCTACTTTCCCCTTCCCTGTTCCCTAGTCGTAAGAGTCTAAAGCGAATTGCGTCATTTATGTTTTCTTAAAAATAATATTTATCTTGAACAGTGTGCTATTGTTTTTCTAAATAATGACGACAAATAAAAAAATAAATATCTGTAAAGTCAAGATGACTCGAAGGAACTAATCAACATAAACTGAATATTTAATATATAATGATACTAATTCCTAGAAACTCCGCAATTCAATATTTTATTTACTGTTATTTTTACATTTTTTCAATGTTGCAAATGTAACAGAAAATATTTGCAAACGTAATTCGTTTTCAGCAGAGCGCAAATAACGCAATATGCTTCAGACTTTTACGTTTAGGGGAGGGGGAAGGGGAAAGTAACCGAGATCCAGTTTATAGTATTTTTTTCCGTTAAATTTTTGACTTGAATATTGAATTTATTTTTTGTTGGTATAAAGTTGTAAATTGCAGTTGTAAGTTATGCAATGTGCTCATTGTCAAGCAGTTCGTGGTAACGAACTGTAAGTAAAGAGCGACCCGGCTCAATAGTAACCGAAACTCTAAAAACGGAATTTTGATACCAACAGATATCTGAAAAGAATAGGCTTATTATGTTGATTTCAAATATATATGTTTCATTAAATTTAGTCTTACCCATCAAAGGTTATGAACCTGAGAAAATTTTCCTTATTTTCGAAAAAAGGAATCACCCCTTTAAAGTAATAGAAAACTACACTATCAGATTCAACGTATCAGAGAACCCTACTGTAGAGGTTTCAAGCTCCAATCTGCAAAAATATGGAATTTTGTATTTTTGTCAGAAGAAAGATCACGGAGGCGTGTAAGTTATAAAATTCGCCTATTGTTTACACATAGTATTTTTTTATTGGGAAGTATACAGACATTTTTTTTTTTGGGGGGAGGGGATGTGCTTGGGGTAGATTTCTATGGGTAGATTTCTATGGGTAGAATCTTCCTTAGGGAGGAACATTTCTGGGGGGGGGGAGGGTGAAAATTCTAGGGAAATTTTACACTGGGAGATTTGACAGAATTGCTATACGAAATTCTTTTTAATTGTTTTACATTCTTTTTGCCAAATTTTTTAGATGGAAATGTTCCGGGGTAGTTGTCCAGAGGCATTTTTCCAAATGTTATGTTTTCTGAGAAGCAATTCTCATAGAAGGGAGCATTTCTAGAGATATCGAGAACCGATTAGAAATTGCAGACTTATCGAAAAGAAAGAATACTAAGGAGCATTGTTCAGGTTGTTTCGTCCGCAAGCAATTTTACAGGAAGAGGGGATTCTCAGGGAGGATGGAACTGTCTGGAGGGAATTTGACGGGGGTGGGGGGTGCACTTTACGCTGAATAAAATTTTCACGGAGGATTTTTCCATGAGAGAGAAGTGGTATATTTCATAGAGGGTGAGCAAGATTTACCGGTATTATTTGAAAAACGAACAAAAATTATTCCATATATAAAGGGTTGCCGCTTCTCAATACCTTACTCTTTAAGCTAAAGTTTGACTGTTTACTAGAACTGAAACACGGGGGCCGTTTAATTAGAATGGAAAGCCTTTTTAAAAGTGTTAACACCTTTAGCATAAAGAGTAAGGTATTGAGGAGGGGGAACCCTTCACATACGGGATAAATATGCCAAAATCAATAGGCAAATTGTGTTTTAATTTGTTATGGACGTCGAGCCAAATTCAAACCTGCATTGGTTGAACAACTTTCAGAAATAAAATAAAAAGAAAAGTTTTTTTTTAACTGAAAGTAAGCAGCGTCATTAAAACTTAAAGCGAAAAGAAATTATTCCGTATATGAATGAGGCTGTCCCATAGCTTATCGTTCCTTACGCTGAAGCTTTTATTGTTTTAAAAGGTAGAGTTGCGACAAAGAGTCAAAATTTTATGTAAAGGGCGAGGCTTTGAGGAGGGGACAGCCCCCTTTCATATACGGAATAATTTCTGTTCGTTTTGAGTTTTAATATCGCTTATTTACTTTCAGTTGAAAAAACATTTAATTTGCGTACAGGATTTATCATTGATAAAGAGAGAAAATGTTCGATCCTGAGTGTGTCAGAAAAGGCTTAGGGTATTAAAGTAAACTTTAGGGAATTCTGAGGGGGATGTTACGCTAAATCTAAAGAAACTATTTGTATCCAGGTTATCAAAATGGTTTATCTGCAGTATCTTTGGAGTGGCTAAGGGCATTAATTTCTACACTTTTAGGACCACTATTGCTACTACTACTATACATGCAACTGCGACTACTTGCGAATGCGACTATGAATACTAGGGACTACTTGCAAGTGTGATCACTTTTGACTACGACTGCGTATACTTGAGACCGGGACTGTATCTACTATGTCTTTTCAGGTCATCAAAAGGGTATATCTACAATATCGAAGGGGTGGCCAAGGGTGTTAACTTTACACTTTTAGCACAACTATTGCTACTATTACTGTGACTGAGACCATGGCTACTTGTTCCTACGACTATTTCCAACTGCGACTCTGACTAATTGGGACTATTTGCAAGTGCGATTACGTATGACTGCGGCGGTGACTATTTGTATCTGCTAATGCGACTACTCGCAATTTTGAAAATTTGTGACTATAACTACTCGTAACTGCAAATACTAGCGGATGCAATTACTTGTGACTGATTAAGACTACTTGTGATTTTGATTGCTTTTGACTGCGACTTTTTGTACCTGTTACAACTTGCGACCGTGATAACTTCTGGCTATGATTACTTACGACTGCAAGTACTTAAGTCTACGGACACTTGCGACTGAGACTATTGGCAATTCCGACAACTTGCGACTGCGACTGTGGCTTCTTGCAACTGGAATGCTACTGTGGCTATGAGAGGCACTGACTACATGCAACTGCAAATGCAACAACTTACGATTAGGAGTGCGACTTGGCCAAATAAGTAACAGAAACTCTAAAAAATGGAATTTTGATGAAAATAGATGCATTAAATTAGCTTTTTTATGCCGATTTCTTATATGTAAAACTCATTAAGTTTAATTTTGCCAAAAGCTACGAGCCTATACTGTGAAAAAAAATTATTTCAAACAAAATGTTTTGCTCAAATTCAAACATGTCAAAAAAACATGCAATTTATCTGTTGGAATTGTGGCTTACTGATTGAATTCAAACAAGTTACAAAAGAATCCAATTTTTCTGTTGAAATTGTGACTTGCTTGTTGAATTTCAACAAATTATTGAAATTATTAAGATTTATAGACTTTCAGTAGAAAAAACGTAATTTTTGATGCAAATAGGTTATATTAATGAAAATGGTTTGGACTTCAACAGTATATTGAAATTTCTTGAATATCATGCTGAGTTTGACTATGGTGCCATTTAAAGTGAATTTATGCACAAATGTTCTTATGAACATGCATAAATTTACGTACAAATATTTTAAGCTTATAGTTAATATTCTGGAGCAAAAGAAGAATATTATATGAATTTTTTAATCACTAATGGCTTATGAAATAGTTACAATGTATTAATTAAAGAGGAACAGTCTTTTTTGGCGTTTTCTATATAAAACCCAGATCAGGCTCATTAAAATATTAATATTATACTTTATGGGAATATCTCTGTATCTATAGTATGATTACTTGAATTTCGGTGGAAACCGACGATTCCACTAAAATTCATGATTAATGGAAAAGCCTGCCTCTGAGCAGGAGAAGGACCTCTTCCGGCTCAGATCTGAAACTGGTCATTGAGGACTATTCCTGGCAGCTGTTTGCATATTCAACTGTTTTATCAAACAGTTCATGGTAACGTACTGTAAGTAAGGAGCGACCCGGCTCATTAGTAACCGAAACTCTAAAAAATGGAACTTTGATACCAATTGATACATCAAAAGAATTAGGTTTTAATACTGATTTCTTATTTATAAGTTTCATCAAGTTTAGTATTACCCATCAAAAGTTACGCGCCTGAGAAGATTTTCCTGATTTTTGACAAAAGGGGGAAAGACCCCCTAAAAATTATAGAACCTTAATGAAAATCACACAATCATATTCAGCGTATTAGAGAACCCTACTGCAGAGGGTTCTCTAATACGCCTCGCTCTTTACGCTAAAGTTTGACTTTCTCAACACTTTATTTTTCTAAACAATGAATATTTTAGCGTAAAGAGCGAGGAGTTGAGGAGGGGACAGCCCCTTTCATATACGGAATAATTTCTGTTCGTTTTAAGTTTTAACGTCGTTCCTTACTTTCAGTTAAAAAAAAAACTTGTTTTATTTTTATTTAATTGTTCAACGAGATTGTAGGCCTAATAAATTGAACGACGATAGCAATGGAGTTCAAATTAAAGAACAGAAAATCCAACAAACAAGATGGAAATCCACTAAAGATTTTAAAATCCAACATGAGTAGTATTGGTACAATTAAAGGTACGGGGGTAATAGGACATTACTGTGTCAATTAAAGGTACGGGGGTAATAGGACATTACTGTGTCAATTAAAGGTACAGGGGTAATAGGACATTACTGTGTCAATTAAAGGTACGGGGGTAATAGGACATTACTGTGTCAATTAAAGGTACGGGGATAATAGGACATTACTGTGTCAATTAAAGGTACGGGGGTAATAGAACATTACTGTATCAATTAAAGAGACGGGGTAATGGGACATTACTGTGTCAATTAAAGGTAGAAGACAGTACCCTTTTTTATATTAATATATACAGGCGGGCAGTACACATACCATTCAATGGGATAGTCATTCCAACAGGGCATTATGTTATGTTGATGTTGTTATATGGTTATTGTTGGTTATGGTATGTTAATGTTGTTTGATGGCTATTGTTGACATGTTATGTTGATGTTGTTTCATGGTTATTGTTGTTATGTTATGTTGATTTTATGTTATGTTGTTGTTATTTTATGTTTGTTATGTTATGTTGTTTGATGGTTATGTTATGATGATATTGTTTCATGGTTATTTTGATGTTAAGTTATGTTGTTTCATGGTTATGTTATGTTGATGTTATGTCATGTTGGTTATGTTATATTAATGTTATTTGATTGATATTGTAATTATGTTATGTTGATATTGTTTCATGGTTATGTTTGTTATGGTGGTTATATTATGTTATTGTTGTTTGATGGCTATTGTTTCTATAATATGTTGATTTTATTTCATGGTTATTTTGATGCTATGTTATGTAATATTTTTATTTGGGCGATTCTCAACTGTGTTCGGTATAATACACAAGTACCATTTGAACAGTGTTGTAAGGTCCCCAACCCCAAGGACCCCTTCCCCCAACTTTTTGCCCCTCCCCCCAACTCCTGCCCTTAACACCCCCCCTCCAACCCCCTGCTACCCCCCCCCCTCCAACCCGTTTCCCTCCGACCCCCCTCCCCAGGCCCCCCACTTTTTTTTACATGATATATTTTTCAACTTTTTTTACATCTCTTAGAATGACATGTAACATACTTACTACATAAAAAAATCACATTTATACCGTTTAATATTTTCCGAACTCAAAATGAGAATCATATAGAAATGTTAGTCGTGACTTTTACTAATATAAAAATAATGTTTGTAGTGACCATTTTTTTTACAGTTTTTTTATAGTTTTTTTGAATTTTTTTTTACATGACTAAAAATCAGCGCCCAAAATGTTACATCTACAAATTGGTTTAAAGAGAAAAACATGAAAAATGAATAAAAAAAATCCAGGTAGAAACAAAACAACATGCAATAAGTTTCACGGATAAGAAAAATTAGCATGCAACAAGTTTCATGAACAAATCCAGTTTCATTTGGATAAAAATCAATGTATAGGTTTCACAAATATTAAAATCAACATGTAACAAGGTTCATGAAGAAAAACCAGCATGCAACAAGTTATACATACTATAAAATCAGCGCGCAACAAGTTCCATGGAGAAAATCAGCTTCAAGAGGAGAGAAATCAATGTGCAAGTTTCTCGATGAGAAAAGTCAACATGCAACAAGTTACATGAACCAAAATAAAATATGCAACAAGTTCCTTGAACAAAATCAGTTTCACGAGGAGAAAAATCAGTGTACGAGTTTCGCAAAGAGAAAAAAAAATCAACATGCAACAAGTTTCACAAACAAAAAAAAGACTGTCAGCACACAAAAAATATCCACGATCAAAAAATATGCATGCAGTATGTTCCATGAACAAAATTAGTTTCAAGAGGAGAAAAATATCAATGTACATGTTTCGCGAAGAGAAAAAATCAACCTGCAACAAGTTTCACGAATAAAAAAAACAGCAAGCAATAAGTTCCACGAACAAAAATAACAATCAGCACGTAACAACTTCAACACGCAATCAGCAATCAGCACGCAATCAGTTTCACGAAGAGAAAAATAAATGTACAAGTATCGAGAAGAGAATAAACAAAATCATACTGCAACACGTTTCACGAACAAAAGATCATCACTCAACAAGTTCCACGCGAATAAATCAGCGTACAACATGCTCCATGAACAAAACCAGTTTATCAATGAGGAAAATCACTGTAGAAGTTACATGAAGAAAAAAATCAAAATTTAACATGGATCCCGAACAATAAAATATGCATGCAATAAGTTCCATGAACAAAAATTAGTTTCACTACGTAGAAACAAAATCAATGTTCTTGTTTCACAAAGAGAAAAAGTTAATATGCCACAAGTTTCAGAAATAAGTCATCAGCATACAATAACTTCCGTACACAGAATCCGTTTGACGGGGAGAAAATTAAATGTTTAAGTTTTGCGTAGAGAAAAAAATCAGAATGCAAAAAGTTTCACAAAGAAAACTCAGCACTCAACAAGTTTCGGAGGGATAAATCAGCACGGCCAAGTTCCATGAACAAAATTGGCTTCAAGAGAAGAAGAAAAAAAATCAATGACCAAGTTTCACGAAGAGAAAAATCAACATTCAACAAGTTTCACGAACAGAAAACCATCAAGCAACAAGTTCCATGAATAAAATCAGTTTCACGAGGAAAAAAATCAGTGTACAAATTTCGCGAAGAGAAAAAAAGCAACAAGCAACAAGTTTCAGGAACGAAAAAAAAATCAGCACGCGATAAGTTCCTTGAACGAAATCAGTTTCAGGAGGAGAAAAATCAGTGTACGAGTTTCGCAAAGAGAAAAAAATCAGAATTCAACAAGTTTCATGAACAAAAAAAAACACTCAGCACACAAAAAAATCCACGATAAAAAAAATATGCACGCAGTATGTACCATGAACAAAATTAGTTTCAGGAGGAAAAAAAAATCAATGTACATGTTTTACTAAGAAAAAAAATCACCAGGCACCAAGTTTCACGAGTAAAAAAACAGCAAGCAACAAGTTCCACGAACCAAAAACAATAAGCAAGCAACAACTTCCATTAATAAAATCAGTTTCACGAAGAGAAAAATCAATGTACAAGTTTCGAAAAGAGAACAAAAGATCATCACTCAACAAGTTCCAAGAACATAAATAAGCGTGCAACAATTTCCCTGAACGAAACCAGTTTTCTCAATGAGGAAAGTTGTTATGGAAGTTTCACGATGAGAAAAATCGACATTTAACAAGGATCACGAACAAAGAAATATGCATGCAATAAGTTCCATGAACAAAATCAGTTTCACTGGGTAGAAAAAAATCAATGTACTTGTTTCACGAAGAGAAAAAATAAACATGCAAAAAGTTTCAGGAATAAAAAAATCAGCACGCAACAAGTTCCACGAACAAAATCAGTTTAATGGGGAGAAAATCATTGTTTCAGTTTCGTGAAGAGAAACAAAATCAGCATGAAACAAGTTTCACGACGAAAAATCAGCACTCAACAAGTTCCACAGGTATAAATAAGCATGGTCAAGTTCCATGAACAAAATTGGCTTCAAGAGAAGAAGAAAAAAATCAATGTACAAGTTTCACGAAGAGAAAAATCAATGTGCAAGTTTCACGAAGAGAAAAATCAACATGCAACAAGTTTCATGAACAGAAAACCAACAAAATCAACAGAAAACGAACAAAATCAGTTTCACGAGGAGAAAAATCAGTGTACAAATTTCGCGAAGAGAAAAAAAGCAACATGCAACAAGTTTCACGAACAAAAAAAAAATCAGCAAGCAACAAGTTCCAGAATCAGAAAAATATGCATGCAGTATGTTCCATGGACAAAATTAGTTTTAGGAGGAGAAAAACAATCAATGTACATGTTTCACGAAGAGAAAAAATCAACATGCATCAAGTTTTACGAATAAAAAACAGCATGCAACAAGTTCCACGAACTAAAAAAATCAATCAGCACGCAACAAGTTCCATTAACAAAATCAGTTTTACGAGTTAAAAAATCAATGTACAAGTTTCGCGAAGAGAAAAAAAACAGGCTACAACAAGTTTCACAAACCAAGAATGAGCACGCAACAAGTTCCTTGAAGAAAATCAGTTTCACGAGGAGAAAAATCAGTGTAAAAGTTTCGCGAAGAGAAGAAAAAGCAACATGCAACAAGTTTCACGAACAAATAAAAAATCAGCACGCAATTAGTTCAAGAATCAAAAAAATATGCATGCAGTAGGTTCCACAGACAAAATTAGTTTTAGGAGGAGAAAAAAAAATCAATGTACATGTTTCACAAAGAGAACAATTTAACATGCACCAAGTTTCACGAATAAAAAACAGGATGCAACATGTTCAACGAACTAAAAAAAAACAATGAGCACGCAAAAAGTTCCATTATCAAAATCATTTTCACGAGGTGAAAAATCAATGTAAAAGTTTCGCGAAGAGAAAAAAAAACAGGATGCAACAAGTTTCACAAACAAACAAAAAAAATCATCACTCAACAAATTTCACGAACATAAATCAGGATGCAACAAGTTTCACAAACAAAAAAAAATCATCACTCAATAAATTCAATGAACATAAATCAACATGCAACAAGTTCCAAAAACAACATGCAACAAGTTTCACCAAGAAAAATCAGCACTCAACAAGCTCCACAAACATAAATCAGCACGATCAAGTTCTACGAACAAAATTGGCTTCAAGAGAAGAAAAAAAATCAATGTGCAAGTTTCACGAAGAGAAAAACCAACATACAACAAGTTTCATGAACAAAAAACCATTATGCAACAAGTTCCATGAACAACAATCAGCACGACAATCAACGAGTTCCTTGAACAAAATCAGTTTCACAAGGAGAAAAATCAGTGTACAAGTTTCGCGAAGAGAAAAAAGCAACGTGGCGTGGCGCGCCATCCCAAGTGAGCCTAAGTGAACCAAAAATGAATTCAGTTATATGAAAAAAGGGGGGTATTGCAGGATTGCTGTAGGTACCGAGTTGCATGCTCTTTCTATTTTTTTGTTCGTGAAACTTGTTGCATGTTGATTTACTTGTGGATTACTAAAGTTTTTTTTTTCGTGAAACTGGTTGCATGTTGTTTTTTTTCTCTTCTTGAAGATTGTAAATTGATGTTTTCCTCGTGAAAGTGATTTTGATCTTGGAACATGTTAAGTGCTGCTGTTTGTGCTACATGTTAAGTGCTGTGAACATGTTAAGGCAGCATGTTAACTTGCTGCCTGCTGAATTTTTTTTCGTGAAACTTGTTACATGTTGCTTTCTTCTTTTCGTGAAACTTGTACACTGATTTTTGTCTTCGTGAAACTGATTATGTTCAAGAAACATGTTGCGTGCTGATTGTTGTTCGTGAAAGTTGTTGCTTGATGTTTTTTTGCTCATGAAACTTGTTGCATGTTGATTTTCCTCTTCGTGAAACTTGCACATTGAATTGTTTTTCTTCTCTTGAAGCCAATTTTGTTCATAGAACTTGACCGAGCTGATTTATGTTTGTGTAACTTGTTGAGCGCTGATTTTTCGTCGTGAAACTTGTTGCATGCTGTTTTTGGAACTTGTTGCATGCTGATTTATGTTCATGGAATTTGTTGAGTGATGATTTTTTTCGTTTGTGAAACTTGTTGCATCCTGTTTTTTTCTCTTCGCGAAACTTGTACTTTGATTTTTCACCTCGTGAAATTGATTTTGTTAATGGAACTTGTTGCGTGTTGATTGTTTTTTTTAGCTCGTGTAACTTGTTGCATGCTGTTTTTATTCGTAAAACTTGATGCATGTTGATTTTTTCTCTTAGTAAAACATGTACATTGATTTTTTTCTCCTCCTAAAACTAATTTTGTCCATGGAACATACTGCATGCAGATTTTTCTGATTCTGGAACTTGTTGCGTGCTAATTTTTTTTGTTCGTGAAACTTGTTGCATGTTGCTTTTTTCTCTTCGCGAAACTTGAACACTGATTTTTCTCTTTGCGAAACTGATTGTAATCCATGGAACTTGTTGCATGATGGGATTTTGTTCATGAAACTTGTTGCATGTTGATTTTTCTCTTTATGAAACTTTCGCATTGATTTTTTTTCTTCTCTTGCAGCTAATTTTGTTCCTGAACCTTGACTGTGTCGATTTATTTTTGTGTAACTTGTTGAGGTCTGAATTTTCTTCGTGAAACGTGATGCCTGCAGATTTTGGAACTTGTTGCATGCCGATTTATGTTCGTTTCTCTTCGCGAAACTTGTATTTTGATTTTTCACCTCGTGAAATTGATTTTGTTAATGGAACTTGTTGCGTGCTGATTGTTCTTTTTAGTTCGGGGAACTTGTTGCATGCTGTTTTTTATTCGTGAACCTTGTTGCATGTTGATGTTTTCTCTTCGTGAAACAAGTACATTGATTTTTTTTCTCCTCCTAAAATTAATTTTGTCCATGGAACATACTGCATGCATATTTTTCTGATGCTGGAACTTGTTGCGTGCTGATTTTTTTTTTATCGCGAAACTTGTTGCATTTTGCTTTTTTTCTATTCCCGAAACTTGTACACTGTTTTTTCTTCTTGCGAAACTGATTGCTGTCCATAGAACTTGTTGCATTATGGTTTTTTGTTCATGAAATTTATTGCATTTTGGTTTTTCTCTACATGAAACTTGTACATTGATTTTTTTTTGTCTTGAAGCTAATTTAGTTCATGAAACTTGACCGTGTGGAGTTATTGTTGTGGAGGTTCTTGAGGTCTGATTTTTCTTCGTGAAACTTGATGCATGCTGATTTTGGAACTTGTTGCATGCTGATTTATGTTCGTGGAATTTGTTGAGTGATGATTTTTTTTTGTTTGTTTGTGAAACTTGTTGCATCCTCTTTTTTTTCTCTTCAGGAAACTTATACATTGATTTTCACCTCGTGAAACTGATTTTGTTAATGGAACTTGTTGCGTGCTGATTGTTTCTTTTTAGTTTGTGGAACATGTTGCATCCTGTTTTTCATTCGTGAAAGTTGTTGCATGTTGATTTTTCTCTCTGTGAAACATGTACATTGATTTTCTTTTCTCCTCCTAAAACTGATTTTGTCTGTGGAACTTACTGCATGCATATTTTTCTGATTCTTGAACTAATTACGTGCGGATTTTTTTGTTCGTGAAACTTGCTGCTTTTTCTTCTCTTCGCGAAACTTGTACACAGATTTTTCTCCTCGTGAAACGGATTTTGTTCAAGGAACTTGTTGCGTGATGATTGTTGTTCATAGAACTTGTTGCATGATGGTGTTTTGTTCATGAAACATTTTGCATTTTGATTTTCTCTTCGTAAAACTTGTACATTGATTTTTTTTCTTCCCTTGAAGCCAATTTCGTTTGAGGACCTAGCCCGTGCTGATTTATGTTTGTGGAACTTGTTCAGTGCTGATTTTTCTTCGTGGAACTTGTTGCACGCTGAATTTATATTTGTGGAACTTGTTGCATGCTGAATTTTTTTCTTCGCGAAACTTAAACAATGATTTTCTCCCCGTTAAACTGATTTTGTTCATGGAACTTGTTGCGTGATGATTTTTTATTCCTGAAACTTGTTGCATGTTTATTTTTTCTCTTCGTGAAACAAGTACATTAATTTTTTTTTCTACCTAGTGAAACTAATTTTGTTCATTGAACTTATTGCATGCAAATTTCTTTGTTCAGGATCCATGTTAAATGTTGATTTTTCTCTTCGTGAAACTTCTACTATGATTTTCCTCATTGAGAAAGATGGTTTTGTTCATGGAACTTGTTGCACGCTGATTTATGTTCGTGGAACTTGTTGAGTGACGATCTTTTGTTCGTGAAACGTGTTGCAGTGTGATTTTGTTTATTCTCTTCTCGAAACTTGTACATTGAATTGTCGCTTCCTGAAACTGATTTTGTTAATGGAAGTTGTTGCTTGCTGATTGTTTTTTTTGTTTGTGGAACTTGTTCCTTGCTGTTTTTTTATTCGTGAAACTTGTTGCAGGTTGATTTTTTTCTTCGTGAAACATGTTCATTGATTTTTTTCTCCTCCTGAAATTAATTTTGTACGTGGTACATACTGCATGCAGATTTTCCTATCGTGGATTTTTTTGTGTGCTGACTGTTTTTTTTGTTCGTGAAACTTGTTGTATGTTGATTTTTTCTCTTCGCGAAACTCGTACACTGATTTTTCTCCTCGTGAAACTGGTTTTGTGCAAGGAACTTGTTGCGTGCTGATTGTTGTTCATAGAACTTGGTGCATGATGGTTTTTTGTTCATAAAACTTGATTTTTTTCCACATAGTGAAACTGATTTTGTTCATGGAACTTATTGCATGTATATTCTATGCTCGTGCTTCATCTTACATGTTGATTTTTCTCTTCGTGAAACATCTACAATGATTTTTCTCATTGAGAAAACTGGTTTTGTTCATGGGACTTGTTGCGTGCTTATTTATGTTCGCGGAACTTGTTGAGGGATGATTTTTTTTGGTTTGTGAAACTTGTTGCAGCCTGTTTTTTTGTCTTCGCGAAACTTGTACATTGATTTTTTTTACCTCGTGAAACTGATTTTGTTAATGGAACTTGTTGCGTGCTGATTGTTTTTTTTTATTCGTGAAACTTGTTGCATGTTGCTTTTTATCTCTTCGCGAAATTTGTTCACTAATTTTTCTCCTCGTGAAACTTATTTTGTTCAAGGAACTTGTTGCATGATGGTTGTGTGTTCATGAAACTTGTTGCATGTTGATTTTTGTCTTCGTAAAACTCGCTGATTGATTTTTTTCTTCTTCTGTTGAAGCAAATTTTTTTTATGGAACTTGACCAAGCTGATTTATGCCTGTGGAACTTGTTGAGTGCTGATTTTTCCTCGTGAAACTTGTTTCATGCTGTTTTTTTCCCTTCGCGAAACTTAAACAATGATGTTCTCCCCGTTAAACTGATTTTGTTCGTGGAACTTGTTGCGTGCTGATTTTTTTTATTCCTGAAACTTGTTGCATGTTTATTTTTTCTCTTCGTGAAACAAGTACATTGATTTTTTTCTACCCAGTGAAACTGATTTTGTTCATGGAACTTATTGCATGCATATTTCTTTGTTCGTGATCCATGTTAAATGTCGATTTTTCTCCTCTTGAAACTTCCATAATAACTTTCCTCATTGAGAAAACTGGTTTTGTTCATGGAACTTGTTGTACGCTTATTTATGTTCTTGGAACTTGTTGAGTGATGATCTTTTGTTCGGAAAACGTGTTGCAGTGTGATTTTGTTCATTCTCTTCTCGAAACTTGTACATTGATTTTTCTCTTCGTGAAACTGATTTTATTAACGGACATTGCTGCTTGCGTATTGTTTTTGGTTCGTGGAACTTGTTGCTTGCTGTTTTTTTTATTCGTGAAAATTGTTGCAGGTTGATTTTTTATCTTCGTGAAACATGTACATTGATTTTTTTTCTCCTACTGAAAACAATTTTGTTCATGGAACATATTGCATGCATATTTTTTTTAATCGTGGATTTTCTTGTGTGCTGACTGTTTTTTTTGTTCGTGAAACATGTTGCATGTTGATTTTATTTATTTTTGCGAAACTCGTACACTGATTTTTCTCCTCGTGAAACTGATTTTGTTCAAGGAACATATCACGTGCTGATTTTTTTTTTCGTTCCTGAAACTTGTTGCATGTTGCTTTTTTTCTCTTCGCGAAATTTGTACACTGATTTTTATCCTCGTGAAACTGATTTTGTTCAAGGAACTTGTTGCATAATGGTTTTCTGTTCGTGAAACTTGTTGCATGTTGATTTTTCTCTTCGTGGAACTTGCTCATGATTTTTTTCTTCTTCTCTTGAAGCCAATTTTGTTCATGGAACTTGACCGTGCTGATTTATGCCTGTGGAGCTTGTTGAGTGCTGATTTTTCTTCGTGAAACTTGTTGCATAAGTATTTTTTTCTCTTCGCGAAACTTAAACAATGATTTTTCTCCCAGTTAAACTGATTTTGTTCGTGGAACTTGTTGCGTGCCGAATTTTTATTCCTGAAACTTGTGGCATATTTATTATTTCTCTTCGTGAAACAAGTACATTGATTTTTTTTCTACCTAGTGAAACTAATTTTGTTCATGGAACTTATTGCATGCATATTTTATTGTTCGTGATCCATGTTAAATGTTGATTTTTCTCTTCATGAAACTTCTACAATGTTTTCCTTATTGATAAAACTGGTTTTGTTCATGGAGCTTGTTGCACGCTGACTTATGTTCGTGGAACTTGTTGAGTGATGATCTTTTGTTCGTGAAACGTGTTGCAGTTTGATTTTGTTTATTCTCTTCTCGAAACTTGTACATTGTTTTTTCTCTTCGTGAAACTGATTTTATTAATGGAAATTGTTGTGGGCTGATTGTTTTTTTGTTCGTGGAACTTGTTGCTTGCTGTCTTTTTTTATTCGTGAAACTTGTTGCAGGTTGATTTTTTCTCTTCGTGAAAAATGTACATTGATTTTTTTTCTCCTCCTGAAACTAATTTTGTTCATGGAACATACTGCACGCATATTGTTTTGATCGTGGATATTTTTTGTGTGCTGCCTTTTTTTTTGCTAGTGAAACTTGTTGCATATTGATTTTATTTCTCCTTGCAAACCTTTTACACTGATTTATCCCCTCACGAAAATGATTTTGTTCAAAAAACTTTTTACTTGCTGTTTTTGCTACTGATACTTGTTGCATATTTTTTTTGGTTCGTGTAACTTTTTGCGTTTTGACTTTTCTTATCAATAAACTGGAACCGTGATTTCTCTCCTCTTGAAGTGGATTTTTTCCCTGGACCTTGTTGCGCACTGATTTTTGTTGTATGTTTAACTTTTTGCATACTGGTTTTCATGAACCTTGTTGCATGTTGATTTTAATCTTTGTGAAACCTACACATTAATTTTTATCCAAATGAAACTGGATTTGTTCATGAAACTTGTTGCATGCTAATTTTTCTTATTCGTGAAACTTATTGCATGTTGTTTTTTTTCTTCGTGAATTTTTTACATTGATTTTTTTACTTTTTCCTCGTGAAAACAATTTATAGATGTAAAATTTTTAGTGTTAATTTTTAGTCATGTAAAAAAAAATTGAAAAAAACTGTAAAAAAACTGTCTAAAAAAATGGTCACTACAAACACTATTTTTCTATTAGTGAAAGTCACGACTAACATTTCTATATGATTCTCATTTCGAGTTCGGAAAATATTAGATGTGATAAATGTGATTTTTTATGTAGTAAGTATGTTACATGTCATTCTAAGAGATGTAAAAAAAGGTTGAAAAACTATCTTGTAAAAAAAAGTGGGGGGGGGGGGGTTGAGGGGGAGGCTAAGGGGGGGAGTCAGAAGGAGGGGGTTGGAGGGGGGGGTAAGGGCAGGAGTTGGGGGGGGGAGGGGCAAAAAGTTGGGGGGAGGATGTCCTTGGGGTTGGGGACCTTACAACACTGTTCAAATGGTAGTTGTGTATTATACCGAACACAGTTGAGAATCGCCCAAATAAAAATATTACATAACATAACATCAAAATAACCGTGAAATAACATCAACATAACATAACAGCAATAGCCATCAAACAACATTAACATAACATAACCACCATAACATAACATAACCATGAAACAATATCAACATAACATAATAACAATAACCATCAAATAAAATTAACATAACATAACCAACATAACATAACATCAACATAACATAACCATGAAACAACATAACTTAACATCAAAATAACCATGAAACAATATCATTATAACATAACCATCAAAGAATATAACATAACCAAAATAATATAGCAACAAGATAGCACAACAACAACATAAATTAATAACAATAACTATGAAAGAACATCAACATAATATATCAACAATAGCCATCAAACAACATTAACATACCATAACCAAAAACAACCATATAATAACATCAACATAACATAACGCCCTGTTGGAATGACTATCCCATTGAATGGTATGTGTACTGCCCGCCTGTATATATTAATATAAAAAAGGGTACTGTCTTCTACCTTTAATTGACACAGTAATGTCCTATTACCCCGCTCTCTTTAATTCATACAGTAATTTCCTATTACCCCCGTAACTTTATTTTACACAGTAATTTCCTATTATCCCCGTACCTTTGTTTTACACATTAATGTCCTATTACCCCGTACCTTTGATTTACACATTAATACCATATTACCCCGTACCTTTAATTGACACAGTAATGCCCTATTACCCCCGTACCTTTAATTGATACATTAATTTCCTATTACCCCGTACCTTTAATTGACACAGTAATGTCCTATTACCCCCGTACCTTTAATTGATACAGTAATGTCTTATTACCCCCGTACCTTTAATTGATACAGTAATTTCCTATTACCCCCGTACCTTTAATTGACACAGTAATGTCCTATTACCCCCGTACCTTTAATTGACACAGTAATGTCCTATTACCCCGTACCTTTAATTGTACCAATACTACTAACATGATGTATTTGAAAATCCAATTCGAATATGGGAATCCAACAATTTTGTTTCTCAACAGATTGGATATTCAGTAATGATAGTGGAATTCTAAAATGGTCTCTAATATTCAATTTAAGGTGTTGAAATTCCAATTTTGCTGTTGATAAACATTACCAACATTTTTGTTGAATCTCAAACAACTTTTTTTTTAGAGTGTAAGACAATTTGTCTTATTTTTGAAAAAGGGGAGAAACACCCTACAAAATCAAGTGACGTTAATACAAACCATATTATCAGCTTCAGGATATCAGAAAACCCTTCTTTGGGGGTTTCAAGCTCCTATTTTCAAAAACGTCGAATTTTGTAATTTTTGCCAAAATAATGATCACGGATGCGTGTTTATTTGTTTACTTTTTTTTCCAGGGATGATCGTATTAAATAAAGGTCCTACAAGATTTGGGGAGAGCTCATTTGAACGGAAAGCAAAAGTTCTAGCGCCCTTTTTAAGCGACCAAAAATACTGGTGGGTATCTAGCCCCCTCTCAAAGACATCTGATCTTTTCCCCCATCTTTTTCCCCAGACATCTTTTTTCCCCAAAGACATCTGATCAGAATTTTGAGCCGTTTGATTCAATATAGTTGAAAGATCCAGTAACTAGGCTTTTAAGGTATTACCTGTCATAGTCCCTGGGGAAAGGTCTGTAAGTTACACAATTTGCCCATTGTTCACATACAGTTTTTGATATACGGAAATATTTTGGAAGGCAATTTTCTGCGGGAGGATTATCTATGAAGAAAAATTTCTGTGAGAGGACAGTTTCGGGGAGGAATATTCCATAGGAAATTTAATGAGGGGGAATAGGGAAGGGGATTTCCTGGCATGATATGGAAAAGGTAAGAAACAAAATAAAAAAATTATGTTTTTTTTAACTGAAAGTAAGGAACAACATTAAAACTTTAAACAAACAGAAATTATTTCGTATATTGGTGGGGCTGCCCCTGCCTCAACCCCCTTTTTTGACGCTAAAGTTTGACCATTTATCATAATTCTTTAAGAAAGACTGCTCAAACATAAGGGCCGTTGAATTTGAATGGGGAGTATTTTTAAAGAACTGTAAGACTTTAGCATAAAGAGCAAGAGTTGATGCAGGGGCATCTCCCGCCTATTTAATTCTAAAATACCCCAGTCTCTTTTCTGTATTATAAACTTTCATATGAATTTTAAAATTATAAAACTACTCACACTGTCTTAGTCACCCGGACACATTATTTCGGGGCAAAGCTTCGGGGGAATATAGGTCAGAGAAAGCTATTTACATACCAGAAAATTGTATTTCATACCATATTTAAAAAATCTTTCTTTTATCACCTTCTAAGAGAAAGAGGGGGGGGACACAAATGCCAGGTCTTATCTGCCACCCCCGCTTCAGACACCCTTGAATACCGTCTTTGTTATGGACCACGTAATTATTACAGCATTCTTTTTATAGTGTTAAAACAATAAATGAATGCAACGTAAGAATGTAAGAGTTCATGACATTCTACAAGGACCTTCTAGTGGGATTCCTCAGATTGTGGGAAAGTATTTCTTACAGTTAAAAGTGTAAGATATTTACATAAACATTGCAACGCTTTTATTTACGATATTTATATAGCTTTTGCAACAATAAAATTTCTTATAGCCTACTCCTTTTTTTTTCAATGGGAGGGTTAGGTGATAAGTAGCTCCTCCCGCCTCCTCCTGGTACTTTCCTCTGGGTGAAAATGGTACAAATTTTCCAGAATCGTTTTCTTTAGGAAGTAATTAGAAAACTCCCACATGCCTGTCATCAATTTCAGTGTCATTCCTTACCTAGCAAAAATCTCCATTGGTATCCTGTACTTCTAAAGGTTTTTTGGTTTCACAGCCTGTATTTCAGCCCCGCCCCTTTTTCGTCTTTGGATCGATTTAAGAGAAAGACATTTTCATTTTTAGGAAGGTACCTAAACTTTCTATCAACCTATCAACAAATTTAAAATGCTTTACCATATCACAGAAATTACAGCTTTTCACTGAAAATTTTCTGTGCCTCTGCAGTTTCCCAGAGTCCGCCTTTCCAGCTTTGACCTGCTTTTGGTTCGACCCATTTATATGTTTCATTCTTCATAAAACCAAGCCTTGCTTTTGTTTTTTTATGGATTTTTTTTTCCAATTTTCTTTCGATTCCTTGGAAAACTTTGCAGGTGTAAAGTTTTAATACTAAAAGGACATTCAAGACTAAAGTATACAGTTTTAAGGTATAATTTGACGACCCTTAAGATATTCATTTTTATATGGAGGGAGAAGGATAGCTATTTTTTACATCTCTGTCAGTAAGTCAGAAAGTGACAAATGATACAAGTGCACTTTCACTATTGTAGTACCTTATAATTCTGGTAAATCTTAAACATAGTTCTTACCTCTTCAAATAATTCTAAGTCGTAACTATTGTCATCATCAGCAAAATAAATCACGCCTTCTGTTATGTTATTTTTTCGCAGCCATTGTAATGCTGCATTGCGGTTGGAGACACCCCTTGGCTTGTGACCAGGTTTTGCAACATATTCATCTGGCATGGGCGCTAAAACATCATTATTTGTTATAAAGTTTATTAATTATCATTTATTAAAAATACTTAATAAATGAATACAAAATTAAGAATACCAAATTTTTTAAGACATTTTACTGATTAGTTATTCCAACTGGCAACGTTTTCTACTCTTAAAAATAGAAGTTTCGTTTCATTACCCAGCATTTGAGCTCAACACTCAAGCTCAACTTCTTTTTTTTATCACAGCTTCGATTATTAAAAACTGTGGTTTTTGGTATAATTACTGTCTCAACAACTCCTTTATTGTATAATTAATCCAAATAAGGGTACTTGTGTATTATATGGTACATACTCGAGAAGTAAAGTTAAATAAATAATAATGAAATGTGCAAAAATATGATGAAAACACAATACTTTAGCAACAAAATTATGAAAGTTAGAACAAAGAATTATGGTAAGGGGGCAATACAGAACGCATTGAATATCTAACCTAACCTAACCCAAGCAAAACATTATCTCTATATATTAAATAAAATATACCTACAACGTATATTTCAACTGAACCTAAGCTAATTTTCTTTAAATACTGACAGGTATAAACCGTTTATTATCTGATCTGTACATCCAAGCTCTCGACTGTGTACCACATAATACACAAGTGCTTAAACAAGTACCCACAAAGGGAAGTATTAGAAAGGGGATTAGGTTTTCGCTCCATTCATCTCTCATGAAAATTCTTGGAAATATATACTTTCTGAGATGTCACGACATACAACACTGTCAATCAATTGAGTGCCTAAGACTAGTCTTAGACGACTCCTTAGAGAGTATCTAGCACATCTTCCCCAACATTTAGACTCGCTAACATTCTTGAACCATAATTAAATTCCATTATCATTGCTCCTGGTGTTCTAATTAATCTTGATTTGAATGCTTAAGTTCGTATCTTACAATTAGCATTACTCGAATAGTCAACGGAGATTTTCGAATGGTTGTTGGTTATTGAATTGCTTAATAAAATCTTCAAAATGGTCGCAACTGCGAAAACACTCTGCGTTTTGACTATTTTTCTTTTAACGTATTCCCTATAAGTTGTCATTAGAATCGGGTCTTCGGTAGCTCAGTAAGTGCTCTTTCGGGTCCAAAACCAATGTAGCAGTTTGCTAATTTTAGGACCCAAAGGCACCCAAAGTTGGGATATCAGCTGGCTAATTCCGTTACCCTAGGGAATCCACTAAAGTTGATTTCAGTCCTGAAATAATTTATTTGGGTTTCCGTCGTTTGAAGCAAGTTTTTTTCTGCCTTTTTCTTTGGTTAGAGCAACCACAAATACTTTATACCACACATAAGTGTTTTATTCTTGTGAATCTATGTTTCTGGCTGTTGAAGAGAGGTATGAAGATATTACATGAACAAGTATTTGCTCCCTGTTTTCTTCCACCTATGTTTCCCACCTTTCTTTTCCTAGAAAAATGGGGTTTTCTAAAAATGATCTCATTGGTACCCGATGGATGTGCCATCCTGTTATCTAAAGTTGTGTTTTCAGGCACCGGGTTTGAAGCGTGTTTTGAGCGGGTTCGACAAAAATCGTATTCAGGTTCTCCGTCTTCAACCCAGCAAAACTTTAAAGTGTTTCCACCTTACAGGTTCCGAGCGTGTTGGACACAGGTTCTTAAAAATTGTAATGCGCTAGAATAGCATGGTTGAACACGGGTTCTGAGAAGACATTCGCCGCGTTGAACACGGCAGTCAAAACGAGAATCTGAAAAACCTCTGTCGAACTTCGTGTTGGATGTGGGTGGCCTGAAAACAAGGCTCAAATTATTTATTTTTTTTACCAAAAAGATCAAAATTATAAGTCAGGATACCGGTTTCTAGACATCTTCGAATTTCTTGGGTACCAAAATAAGCCAGTTTTTGCCCAACTTTAGATCCATGGAGGCCTAATCCAGGTACAAAAGCACCGCTTTTAGCTTTACCTTACACGCACTTTCCTTAGTAACTTTGCTGACCAGTGATGTTAAGCTAACTAATCAATGATAGAGTTTGAAAAAAATGTAAATAAAATTCCTCATCAGTTATTTCATCACGTCAGGTTTTTTTTTCATTAAGCCTCGTTAAGACCATAGTTAAGGGTATAAACAAAGATCATATAATACGTTCCGCAAATAAATTTTAGATATGTAGCCGTAACGAAACAAGGAGTTAAATAAAATGAAATATAAAATGTTCAGCTGTCGAAGTCTTTGTTCAGTTACAGTGGAAATCTGGTAAAGGTATGGTATAGGCAATGGCTGTATCCATGATTTTTGTTCTGGGAGGGGGTTTATTTCTGTTCAGGGGTGGGGGTGGGTACAAAAAATTTAAAAAGCTTATTCAAATTTTGTTTATATGTGTTTTTATTGCATTTTTACGAGTCGGGCAAACATTTTGGGAGGGCTTAAACCCCCTAATTCCGGCTCTGGATATGGCCTTGGGTATAGAGCAAACTCAGATATGAAAAGAAATACAGGCTTACCCTTAGATTCTTTATTTTTTTTAAAAGAAAATGTTCTTTCTTTTTGTTCTGTTCACCTTCACCGAAAATCTTTTATAAATAACTCTGATTTTCAATAAATACCCAAGATTTCTGCTCAGCATCATCCTAGATCCAATTAATTCAAAAAATTAAAATTGAAAACCCATGAAGACTCCTATGCAGCACGATATTTTTTAGCTACGCAAAAGTACTTGATCAAGATTTTAGGACTGAGTCAAACCTCTACCAGTTTTCTTGCAAAAGTTTCCTATTTTGTTTAGCTTTGGCAAACGAATAAAAAAATAGATGCATAATTATAAAAATTACAGCTTTCAGATTTTTAGTGCCGTAGAAATAAAAGTGAAATAAGAGGTAAAAAAGAACTCATGCGAAAAAAAAGATATTGAATATTATTATTATGTGAGTTGTTTTTGGTTTTCGCCTGTGTTTTTTTTCTTTTCTTTTCGTCTTTATTTTATTTTTAAGTTCTGTTTAATTTGGTTTAGTCTTTTTTTCCGCTAAGAAAAGCTTCTGGAGCAAATGTCAAAACATTTCGCCTTTTTTATAATACCATTTAAATCTGAATGAAAACAAAGCTCCTGGTAGCAATTGTCACTCCCCTTCCTACACTTGAGGATTTGCTTGGTGCTACTTATGATGCCCACTCCACTTCTCTACCTCTGTATCGGTAGGAATCAGAATTTAAGCTCTCATACCTCAATGGATGCTCCTACCCCCAAATCTTTTATGAATATCTAAAGGTTCACCTAGAGATAGGACATTTGGATATGAAAGTACAGTTTTTGAAAATAGAAATACACTTCCTCAACCTACACATATATCCACTGGCCCTCCTCCATAATAATTAATGCAAGATTATACAACACTGTACATAATTATATCAAGCCTCAAGTGAATAAACCTGGTTAAATGAACCTTACAACGGATAGTTTTTCAATAATTTCAAATCAGTTGCTTATCTCAGTATTTTCACTCGATGGCTTTACAGCATCCTTTGTGCTAAATTGTCTTTTTACGCCACAAAGTGGCAGAAAATACTATTCTACTATGGCACAATCTTTTGTTTTTACTTAAACAGGCGAGTAGAACTTTTATTTTCTTTCTAATGAACATTCAAAATTATTCGGAGGAATATTGGGTAGGGGGAGGGGGGGGGGGGTTCCGGTGAGGAATTGCCCGGGGGAGAGGACCGTTTAGACCCGGTTGCCAAGTCAGATGTTGTGTGGAACACAGAAAGAAGAGAAACTCACCGACAAGTAATGTATGTGGAATTCCCATCTTCTCGACTGTTGTCCTTACAACTGGTGTCAGGACTTGAGCATCTTCTGCAACAATCCAATGTAAGTTTTTAACTTGTCTAAGAGTCTGACCTAGTCGAGTTAATTCTGGAATTTGTTCTGGACGGCGAAACGTAGGAGTTATAACATACACGGTAGGAGAAAGATCGCCTGAAGAAAGAGACAAATGTTTTATTAGGAATTCACAACTAATTTGTTAACCAAAGAAGTAAACCAGCGAAACTTAAGGGCTAGTTAGATATAAAGGCTTTATAAGGTCATATGACGGGTTTCTTCCACGGTTGGGGCTCCCTCCCACGAAGTGAGCTGGACACTTCCTGAGAGGAAAATCTGGGTGTATTTTTGGCTTTAAATAATTTCTGAAACCACACTGGCTAAGCATGCCAAAATATAAAATCGTAACGAAGAAAAAACCTAGGATAACTTCAGCCAGTGAAAGGAAGAAAAATAAATTGCAAAAATTTCGGTCAAGACCTCCGATCAACCGCCTTCAATGCAACAAAGAAAATTATGGACACAAAATACAGACAAAGTCCTCAGGACAAAATTAAAACAAACCAAGCCTTAAAAACTTGCACTAAAATAAAAGAGGTACTCTCTAAGTAACGTTGAAAGATCAATTGGTTAGTTGCCCTTTCGCTGTTGCTTGGAAGGGGCCTAGTCTTCCATATGTTAATTTAAGAAACTTTTTCCACAAGACAAGTTTTTCAAAAAAAAAAAAAAAAAATTGGAGGATTCACTAAAAAAAAACAACTAAAAAATCACCATGGATTGTCAGTTAAATTGATAGATACTGACATTTCTTCGTTAAGGTTTTGATAATTTTTCATTTATCAAACAGTTCGTGGTAACGAACTTTAAGTAAGGAGCGACCCGGCTCAATGGTAACCGAAACTCTAGAAAACGGGTTTTTGATACCAATAGATACATAAAAAGAATCAAATTTCAATGCTGAATTCAAATATATAACTTTCATCAAGTTTAGTCCTACTCGTCAAAAGTTACGCGCCTGAGAAAATTTGGCTGATTTTCAAAAAAAGGGAGAAACACCCCCTAAAAGCTATAGAACCTTAATGAAGATCACACCATCATATTCAGCGTATCGGAGAATCCAACTGTAGAGGTTTCAAGCTCCTATCTAAAAAAATTTGGAATTTTTTTTTTTTTTTTGCCAGAAGAAAGATCACGGAGGCGTGTTTATTTTTTTTTTTTCCCAGGGGTGATCGTATCGACCCAGTGGACCCAGAATATCGTAGGTGGACTCATTGGAACGGAAATTAAAAGTTCTAGTGCCCTTCTTAAGTGACCAAAAAAATGGAAGGCAACTAGGCCCCCTCCCATGCTCATTTTTTTCCCAAAGTCACCTGATCAAAATTTTGAGATAGCCATTTTGTTCAGCATGGTTGGAAATATGATAAATATGTCCTTTAGGATGACTTTATCCCTCGAAGTCGCCGAGGGGAGGGCTGAAAGTTATGAACTTTACCCAATGTTAACATATAGTATTGGTTATTAGGAAATATACAGACGTTTTCAGGGGGGATTTTTCTGGTAGTAGGGGGGTGGGTGGGTCGGGGTTATGTAGGAAGATCTTTATATGAAGGAAGTTTTCATGGGGGGAGGGAAATTCCTATGAAGGGGGTGCCGGATTTCCCAGCATTATTAAAAAAAAGATCACAAATTAAATATAAAAAAAAAACAAGTTTTCCAACTGAAATTATGGAGTAACATCAAAACTTAAAACGAACAGAAAATATTACGTGTATGATTGGGTTCACCCCTTAGTCCATACCTCACTCTTTAAGCCAAAGATTTTTAGTACTTCCATAAGAGCTATTTATTCTAAATTAATTAAAAAAAAAAACTTTCCGAAAAATAAGTTTTTCAAAGAAAAGTGAAGGCCATACCCAAACTCTTGTTTGTAGTTATTTTTATTCGATTCAAACTTGATTTACATATTCAATTTAAATTTCACTCTTTTTAAGATTTCTTTGTTCATTTACATTAATATATATTGTATGTTTGTTCGCATTGATTGTTATTTAATTTATGTCCGTTTTCATTTATACTTTAATAGCAAAATATTTGTTTTCGTTTGAAGCTTGATTTTCATATTCAATTTAAGCTTTACTCGCTTTAAAATCTATTTATTCATTTATATCATTATTTGTTGTATGTTTTTACTATGATTACTTGTTGGATTTCTGTTCCTTTTGGGTTTCACTCTTTCTTTGGGAGCAATTTCTAGTAACTTTGAGTTCGAATTTTTAGAAAGAATTCTTATATGCTGAGGTTAATATCTATATGACCTATACGTTCATTTGAATATAATATTTTTCGGAGTATTTTTTTTTAATTTAATTTTGTTCGTTTTTGATCGCAAAAAGTTTCTAGTTTTTATGGCGTGGGGAGGGGGCGCGGCGTACTGTCCGATTATTCTTGACTTCAAAAAATAGATCTAGAACTTTAAATTTAAATCGAATGAGGCTTTTTTCAAAGTCTATACGATTACCTCTTTGATAAAAACCTTATATATGAACTATAGACAGCTTGCATACTTGTGGACAGCGAATGACAACAATGAATGGATTGAAAAATAGCTCCAATAAGGGGGTTTAGACCATTTCACTTGCTGACACAAAGGGATCACGACTGTTTGGAATTGACCCTAATAGGATTTTGTGTGACAAAGCAATTTTACATCTATCTCAGAGTATGTATTTTAACCTTATAATTGGATAATTATAATAGATTTCCTATGTGTTCTTCCCATACAAATCCCCTTCCCATAAGTTATAAACCCCCTTTAATAAGTTATGCCCCAGGGCATAACTTACAACGCCTACCCCCGGGCCCTGGTGCGCTGTGTCGACACCGGAGTTTTTTTTTATCAGAACTTTGAACTATTTTAACCAAATGTCTATCTCAAAATTTTTATCTGATGCATTTAGGGCGTGGAGGAGGGGGGGATAGTTACCCTCCAATCTCCTTTGAATCTTAAAAAGAGAACAAAAACTTTCAATTTTCAGTAAAATCAGACCTCTCCAAAGTTTATACAAGCATCCCTTCCATAAGAAATAATGGGAAGGATCCGGAGAATCCTTAAATTACAACTCTTGCCCTGACGGCTGTGGGGGAGTTATCATCCACAAAGACCTAATTTACAGAACTTTAAACTACGTTTAATAAAATGGTTGTCTCAAAATTTGGATTGGATGTGTTTGGGGGAATGGTAGTTGTGAGAGGGGGGTTAGCTGCCCTCAAATCACTTTCAATTATTAAAAAGGCCACTAGTCCTTTAAATATCCCATCAAATGAGCCTTTTTTGAAGTTTCTATGACACCGCCTTCTATAAAACCTTATATGCCCCCAGGGCATAACTTAAAACCCTTGCCCTGAGGGTTGTGGGGGATTGTCCTCCTCAAAAATATATTTTCTATAAGGAAATCAACTATGCTGAACGAGATGCCTATCTCAAAATTTTGATTGGATGTTTTTGGGGGAATGATCGGCGTGGGGGGGGGGCTAGTTGCCCTCCAATCACTTTCGACTATTAAAAATGGCACTATCCCTTTGAATTTCCAATCAAATGATTCTTTTTTGAAGTTTCTACGACAACGCCTTCTATAAAAATTTTATATGCCCCCAGGGCATAACTTATATCACGTTCCCTGAAGGTTGTGGGGGAGTTTCCTCCTCAAAAACAATTTCCTATCTATAAATCGACTGTGCTGAACAAAATGGCTATCTGAAAATTTTGATTCGATATGTTTGGGGAAATGATGGGTGTGGGGGAGGGGGGCTAGTTACACTCCAATCACTTTCGACTATTAAAAAGGACACTAGCCCTTTAATTTCAATTCGAATGAGCCTGTTTTGAAGTTTCCACGACAACGCCTTCTATAAAAACCTTATATGCCTCCAGGGCATAACTTAAAACCCTTTCCCTGAGGGTTGTGGGGGAGTATCCTCCTCAAAAATATATTTTCTATCTGGAAATCAACTACTGCTGAACAAAATGGATATATCAAAATTTTGATTGGATGTGTTCGGGGAAATGATGGGCGTGGGGGGGGGGAGGGGGGCGAGTAGCACTCCAATCACTTTTGACTATTAAGAAGGGCACTAGCTCTTTAATTTCCGATCGAATGAGCCTGTTTTGAAGTTTCTACGACAACGCCTTCTATAAAAACCTTATATGCCACCAGGCCATAACTTAAAACCATTGCCCTGAGGGTTGTGAGGGAGTACCTTCCTCAAAAATATATTTTCTATCTGGAAATCAACTACGCTGAACAAAATGGCTATCTCAAAATTTTGATTGGATGTGTTTGGGGGAATGATGGGCGTGGGGGGGGGGGGCCTAGTTGCCCTCCAATCATTTTCGCGTATTAAAAAGGACACTAGCCCTTTAATTTTCAATCGAATTAGCCTGTTTTGAAGCTTCTACGACAACGCCTTCTATAAAAACCTTATATGCCACAAGGGCATAACTTAAAACCCTTGCTCTGAGGTTTGTGGGGGAGTCTCCTCCTCAAAAATAAATTTTATGTCAGGAAATCAACTACGCTGAACAAAATGGCTATCTGAAAATTTTGATTGGATTTGTTTGGGGAATTGATGGGCGTGGGGGAGGAGGGGGGCTAGTTACACTCCAATCACTTTTGACTATTAAAAAGGGCACTAGCCCTTTAATTTCCAATCGAATGAGCCTGTTTTGAAGTTTCTATGACAAGGCCTTCTATAAAAACCTTATATGCCCCCAGGGCAAAACTTAAAACCCTTGCCCTGAGGGTTGTGGGGAGTATCCTCCTCAAAAATATATTTTCTATCTGGAAATCAACTACGCTGAACAAAATGGCTATCTCTATTAAAAAGGGCACCAGAACTCTCGATTTCAAATCGAATGAGCCCCCTTTGAAGCTTCTACGACCACCCCTTCCATATGAAGTGCCTCTGGGAAAAAACTAAATAAATAGTAATAAAACATTGGAGCCGTATGGCCTTTACTATAGCCTTTTCTGATAACGGCCTTTGTGATTAAGGGGTCATTTTAAAAAAATTGGAACAAAATTCGAACTTTAGCTTAAAGAGCGAGGTATTGATAAAGGGGCAAGCCCCTTAATATACGTATTAAAAATATATGAATATATAATTTCGTTGCGTAAGTTAATTCGTAAGTTACGTATATTTATTACTAATAAAAACGTTCGTAAATAAAATTAAACAAGTTTCGAGAAAGCCATTTATCCAAATAAAAGTAAAATTAATAAGTAAATTTTGTTTTAATTATTCATGTACGGTGAGCCAAAATCAAAACCTGCATTAAATCAAAAATGTTCAAAAATTAAATAAAAAAACAAGTTTTTTTTAACTGAAAGTAAGGAACGACGTTAAAACTTAAGACGAATAGAAATTATTCCGTATATGAAAGGGGCTGTCCCCTCCTCAACGCCTCGCTCTTTACGGTAAAGTTTGACTTTATCACAACTCTTATTTTTTTTAAAAAATAAAAAACTTAAGCGTAAAGAGCGAGGCGTTGAGGAGGGGACAGCCCCTTTCATATACGGAATAATTTCTGTTCGTTTCAAGTTTTAACGTCGTTCCTTACTTTCAGTTAAAAAAAACTTGTTTTTTCTATTTATTGAAAGTAAGAAAGGTGAAAAGATTTCAAGTGAATTTTCTTTGTAGTAAAGCGAAAATTGTGTTCTGGTCTTGAGAAGACATAGGGGTTGCCAGCCCTACTCATGTTAATTTTTGTTCGTTTTGAGTTTGACTCTGGTATTTATTGTAATTTCTATTCGTTTTGAGTTTCATTTATTTGTTGATAGTGATTTCTGGTAGTTTGACGCTTGGAAAATTATTTGACTTTATTTTTTCTCATTCTTGTGCTCTTTACTTTTCTTTGAAAAACTTGTCTCATAGAAAAAGTTTTTAAAATTAATTTCTGTTCGTTTTTATTGACATAGTCTTTATCATGAAAAAAAAAATTATATCTTCTCAGTTATCTTCTATAAGAATCCATAGTAAGGGGTGCTATTTGTATGTTGGAGAAGTTTTTTCAAGAATTTTTAATCCTGACACAAACAGTATTTTTTAATTTAATTTTATATCTTCTGAAGTTGACGTGAAAAATAAAACTCGATATCATTCCCGAAAGATTCTATCTATGCTCTTTGACAACCTGGATACACTTTTTATCTATTTAAATTGTAAGAACAGAAGTAGTAATAGTATTATCCCCTAAAGTTTCAACTTAATATACCAAGTTGTTCTCGATATATTACTGAGGTGTCTAATTGGCAACCACTTAACGCAATGCCTTTTGATTTATATTTAGAGCACCATTTAGTTTTAAAGTATAATGGGACGGTTCCATAATTGTGGGGGTTGACATACCTAATATCCCTAACGACATAGTTGCTTGATCGTTTTACTATGCTGAACAAAATGGCTGTCTCAAAATTTGACGGGACGCGTTTGGGATATGAATGGGCTTGAGAGAAGGGCTGCTTGCCCTTCAACCTCTTGTTACTCTTAAAAAGGGTACCAAACACTCGGACTGTAATTGGAGCGGAAGGGGGAGGACTTTCCCCTTGATATGTCAAGTAAAAACATTTTAAACAAATAAAAACAAAGTGAAATCATTTATTTATTTTTTTTTTTCAGTAAAGTGCAAATTATGTTCTGGTCTTGAAAATGCATGGCGGTTGTCAGCCCTAGTTATGTTAATTTTTGCTTGTTTTGAGTTTGAATCACCTATTTATCGTATAATTTAAATAAACAACCTACATTTAAAATATTTTAACTTTTTTAGCTTTAATAAATTAGAAATTATTAAAACTTTAAGGAATATTTCTCAGTATATGCATACTAAGCTAACAATTCACATCCATTTTTTCAGTAAAGTGTAAATTTTGTTACAGTCTTCGAAAGGTATCGGGTTGTCAAAGACATCATTTCGAGACCTTTCAACCTCACTGAACAAAATGGCTATCTCAAAATTCTGCAATCGAATGAGCCTTTTTCGAAGTTTCTACGAAACCAAATCGCCATCTTAAAATTTCTATCAGATAAAGTACGGGAAATACGAAGTTTGGAGGGGGGGGGGTATCCACCCTCTGATCACACTGAATCTTAAAAAGGACACTAGAACTTCTTGTTACCAATCCAATGAGTCCCGTACGAAGTTTATACGATCACCCTTTCTTATAAATATATATATATATATATATATATATATATATATATATATATATATATTATATATATATATATATATATATATATATATATATATATATATATATATATATATATATATATATATATATATATATATATATATATATATATATATATATATATATATATATATATATATATATATATATATATATATATATATATATATATATATATAAGTAGAGGTGACCCTAAAGCCCCCGTACGAACACATGTGCTGCCATCTACAATTTAGCTTAATGCTGACGGGACATAATTTATTCAAGGATTATCGATCGAGTCTAATGGGGGTCAAGGTCAATCGATCTGTTGTTGTTGTTTGGCCACGTTTAATGGCATGAGGGGTGATTTACATAATCGATGGGGGAATTATTGATTCACATCTGGGTGGAATTATGAAACAATATGGTCATAGGGTCCCTAGGGAGAAAGATTACGTAATCGCTCATTGACCTCTTTTTCCAAGATCGATTTATTTGATGTTTTTCTCGGATGTCAACATCAAATTATGGATGTTTTATGGTTTTTGTCAGTGAGAATTTGAAAAACAGGAACTTTGTCACATTTATGGATGTCAACAGCAATTCATGTCTATTATATGGTTTTCTCAGTGAGAATGAAAAAACAGGAATTTTCTCACTTGGATTTACATAATCGCTAGGGGAAATTATTGATTCACGAAGGGGGAATTAAGAAACAAACATGGCTTCATTGTTGTTTGGTTAGCTTAACCTGAGAAATTGATTTACATAATCGCTATGGAAATTATTGATTCACGAAGGGGGAATTAAGAAACAAACATGGCTTCATTAATCTTTAGGCCTGATGGATTTACATAATCGGCGGGGAAATTGTTGATTCACGAAGAGGGAATTAAGAAACATTAAGGCTTCTTTAATCTTAGGTCTGAGGGATAAACGTTCTTTAGGACAGAGAGAAAAATTAATATTCTATTTTTAAATAGGGCTTCATTGATCTTTAGTGTCATGAATCATAAATGACATCACTTGTTATCTTGGAATTATGCGGGAGTCTAAAAAGATAGAAATTCTATTTTTAAATACTGCTTCACGGAGCTTTAAGTCGGAGAGGTAAATTGATATTCTAACGAAACCATAATAGTTTAGCTAGGAACATTTATGAGATGAAGAGATTAACGAAGGAAAGGGTTTCCTAGAAATTTGAAATGTGAAAGCACAGAAATGCCAAAAAACAAAGGGAACACACAGAAATTACTTTTTGGGGATTATTTGGGCGAAACGGTTTTAGATAGGTTATGGAATTATTTCTGCGAAACCGTTAGAGAATTTTTAAAAGATGATTTTAGAAAGGTTTTTAGAAGAGGTTTTGAGTGTGGTCGTTATAGTAAACAAGTTCTATTTGAACAGTGTCGTGAGGTCCTCTACCCAACCCCAAAGGGCCCCGATCGCCCTACCCCGATCCAAAGGGTTCCAATCCCCATACCCCAATCCAGAAGGAACCCCCCCCGTCCCCAAAGGTTCCCAGGGCTCCCACCGGCCCCCCAGACCCTCAAAGGCCCACCCCGGGCCCCCCAAAGGCAGATCGAGCTCCCAAAAGACCACCGGGGTCCCAAAGGCCTTCACCCGGTCTCCAAATGTCCACCAGGCTCTCAACTGGCCCCCAGGGCCCCCAAAGGCCCTCCACCGGCACCCAAAGGTCCCCCAGGCTCCCAAAGGGCCCCCCACCCTCCCTCTCCTCCCCACTCCTCACCGTCACCTCCCCCTCCCCCCAACCCCCTCCCCCTCCCCTCCCCTCCTCCTCCTCCCCTCCTCCTCCCCTCCCCCTCCTCCCTCCCCTCCCCCTCCCCATCCTCCCCCCCATTTTTTTAATATTTTTTGTGCATTGAGACACAGAAGGGACACCCACCCCCAAGGGTCCCCCAAACACCCGCCCCCGGCCCCCCAAAGAGTCCCCTCTCCATTTTTTTTAATACTTTTTTATGGTTTTATTATATCTTCTGAACAAGTTCCATTCATAATGTCATTCCTAAACCCATTTTCCAACCTCAAAGAGTCCCCTCCCCAATTTGTAAATACTTTCTTGAATTTTTTAACATGGTATTTTTTAGCTTTTTACGGTCCGACCTTTCTCAAAGAGTCAAATTTAAAGTTCTATTCCAAATATTTTCCCGGAACAAGAAAAGTCCCAAGACATAAAAAATTTAAAGTTCACTTCTAAATTTTTCCGTAGAAGATAGGAAAAGTTATACTACGATTGTGATTATTTTC